>NW_024041684.1:0-3140 GCF_014851395.1 Micropterus salmoides | reverse complement strand
CTGGCAATAAAAGCATGCGACAAGCCAAACCATCTCTGTTATGTCTAGGAGACAATTACTGATTTTGTTTATGGCAAACTGCTGTTGCAATGAACACTAACGTTGATGGTACAATAAGTTTCTGTACATTTAATTTACTTATTCAAAAAAGTTAATTTCGTGTTGATACCACCGTTTGCCCAGTGAGGATTGGATAGTGTGGTTATATTTCCCCCTTTCCGCCAGGCGTAAACCTGGAGGGGCATGCCTTGGTGTGAGAGACCGGGTTCAAATCCACTGTGAGACACCAATGTGACCCTGAGCAAGACATTAACCCCTAGTTGCTCCTGAGGCGTGCGACCTCTGACATATATAGCAATTGTGTATCCTCTCGCGAGAGGAGAGAGTGCACGCTTTGGATGAAAGCGTTAGCTAAAATGAACAAGTGTGTTTCAGTCCACAGCTCATTCTACTACCGGACCAATCAGCCTATTATTTTTGTGATTTACATTTCATTTTGTTGGCAGATTCTTTCGTCGTCATTTTCATTTTGAAATTGATAATGATAATCATTCTACTACTCCAGCTGGCCCGGCCCATCCTGTTCCCCACCCACATGCCCCAGACACACCTGGCGGCTGGCGCAATACAAATTAGTGTGAAAATGTTTGAATTGCAGTGTATAGAGGATCTGTTTACAGTGTGTGTGTGATAAAAGAACTGTTTGATATATATAGGGTGTACAAAGTTTAACTCTTACCGCTTTGAATCCAAAATATCAGTTTTGTTATCAGCTTTCTGAAACCCATCATGAGCTCTATTTTTCTACTTTATTGATTTATGGATCCCATAGCTGAAACCGGTGCCTTAGCATGTCAACTTGAAGAAACTTTAACATCAACCTTTTAATTATGTAACTTTCTGAAGTCTTTCAAGTGCACTCTGGGATTTTAGTTTTACAGCACTTTGACAGCAAGATCAATGTGACGTCTAGACATGTGGTAAGATCAGCTTCTCTCAGCTCTGACTTCCAATTGGCCAAACCGCCCCCTGAGATCTTCAACAGCAGATCAGGTAGGCAACGAGAATTAACTTTCTATGGTAGCAATATTGCTCTTCACTTGAGATATCACCAGGAGTAATTATACCTGATATGCAGTAATGTTTCCACCAGGGATGAGAACACATCTACAATGCAACACAATATCACTGCCCCCGGCTAATGGAGAAGATAAGGACGATGCTTTGGTAAACTAAGAGTTTATCTAGTCTCCATTCTTATGCAAGAGACAAACTCCCAACCTCATCCCTTTACACAGTCTCTCACCACCATCTCCAATGCATAGATAAAATTTAAATTATTCAGAGGATACTTACTGGTTTACTGAATGAATGGCTTTAATTGAACTAAAGATGCTTTCTCTAATGTCCTCCCTCAGAGTTCCTTTGGCCTTCAAGATCTCCACAAAGTACTGTGAGAAACAAGAGAGCAGAGGGAGAGAGAGAAAAGCACATTATTTTTCAGTATTTGTATTTAAAATGTAGAACTGATCTGATTGGATATACATTTGATGAATGGAAATCATTTTGAGAAGGAGTTGCTTTCAATGCTCACATCTCAATTACTCTACCAACACAGAAAGCAAATTAACAGCAACAACAGATCCTTCACAAACAGTGTCGGTAATATTATTACTTTCCTCAGTTACTAGTAGTGTAACGGATTACTTTTCTAAAACAGTAATTATTACAGTTACTAATCCAAGTAACACTGCATTACTGCATTACTGCACACACCATCACTGATGTGAATGCGCAACTGCACTGCAGGTCAACGGCATCGGACCTTATGTTTTTCATGTTGCTGATAGCCAAAAAGCTAAAGGAAGAACGGAGAACGGGGAGAGAGGCTTCTTTCCACAGCTGTAAGCTACTGCCTTTATTGTGTCACAGTTTAAGATGCAAATAATAATAATAATAATAATCTTTATTTGTAGAGCACTTTTCAAAAACAAGTTACAAAGTGCTTTAACAAGTTTAAAGACAATAATACCCAAAAGACAATAATACAAAAACAATACAAGATAAAAGCAAGAAAACATTGAAAAGACTAAAATACACGTTTAAGATAAATTTAAAATGAGTAAAATAGAATAAAATAAAAGGGATAAAATAAAGTCAAATAAGATCGGGAAAGGCTCTCCTGGTTTGGAGCGAATAAACCAGGCTACAGCAAGCGTAGTTGCGTCAGTAGTTGACGTTACACATGGCTGTAATAAATAAGATGTATGGGTTCCAAACCAGAAACAAAACTAGTCGCATGAACCTGATGGCCATTGATCTTAGAAAAATGGAGAGAGGTCCTCAGAAATATGTTTCAAGCGGGCAAGTTGCTACGTTATGTGAATATCCGGTGTTATGGCGAGTTTTGCATGCCTGCAGAGAATTGCATGCACCTCCAAATACTGCTTTTTTACGTTTTGTAAAAATACTGAATACTGCTCTTATAAATAGGCTAAATGTGCAGAAAAACAGTAGTTCAAAAGGTCAGGATTAACTTGTTTTATTTTTTTATTTCAGCCGGTGGTGTTAAGAAATGATATATGCTTTGTAAAACCATACTCCTTGCTGCTGCTATGAATATGATATTAGTTAAAAAGTCGGGAGAGACTGCTTTGTTTGGGGGTGAAGGTAGAGGTCGTGAAAGCGGCGTTTCCCATACATTGATTTGACACATGTGTATGGGATAATTATCAATGCTATATAAACGCAATATAGTAACATAATGAGTAACGTAACTAGTTACTTCTATTACCCAGTAATAAGTAAAGTAATATTATTACTTTTTTTAGGAGTAATAAGTAACTAGTAATATATTACAATTTCTGAGTAACTTGCCCAACACCTCATTTATAGAACTGTGCATAGGATTTACATCAAAAGCTTGAGTGCGCACGAAACACAGAAATTGTTTCCGCACGAAAATATTATGATTTATAACACTGGAGCTCGACCCCCTTAATGAGCAACAGGAATTAGAAACAAAGGTGAGCCAGGTACATCATTTGGAATACTTTGTTTAAATAGAGAGTTAACAAAATGCACTAAAGTTGTGTTTAAACATTTCCTCACACAAACCAATGAGACATTTTCTATAGTTT
>NW_024041683.1:0-21047 GCF_014851395.1 Micropterus salmoides | reverse complement strand
CATAGTATACAGTATCTAGTCTTGATAATGGTGAAAATGTAAGATAAATAATGATTTTCTTTTAAATTTGTATATACTGTATTCTCACTTGTATGTAATTTTGTGTAGAGCTGATACACCAGACATCAACAATTAGTCCAATCCAATGTGATCAACAAAGTCTAGGTCGTCTCTACAGGGCGACAAGAGCCTGTGCTAGTGAAGAAAACCCTCAGGGCAGAGATTAGTCCCGGTTTGTATCTGTACAACTGTGAGCAACAGCAGATTATGGACTAGATATCCAAATGATGTAGGTATTTTCCCATGACCTCGATGAGAACCTTTTTGCACCAGGAAGTGTCCCTGCGTGTGACCTGAAGCTATTTAGCTGGAGGGAAACTGCTGTATATCCTCCTGGTGTCTGCACGCTTTATATGACTGAGAGCCATCATGACAGATTCAGGGGACCTGAGGTAACAGTGAGTCAAACAGACAGATTCATCCGCTAGTAATTTTGGCGTTCCGACAAGACACCGTCTCTCTCAACCATGGCTGCCTTGTGACTGGCATGCGAGAAGCAGTGTATCACAACAAATCAATCCGTCCACTATCACTCCAGCAGAGCCACATACAAAAGTATCAGAAAGTTGTGTCCACACTCCTACAGATGAGTCTACACAAAGCCTGAGGGGACTGAAGAGCAGACTTCTGCTGCTGGTCTACAGACACTGAATGCCAATGACAAATATGTTCAATGAAGTCTGTGACAATGTCGTGCAAATTCGTGTATGTACAACGACAGAAAAATGCATTTTTTCAGACTTCAAAGTTGTGGTTTGATGCTTTTCTTTGTCTTCCGCATAATCATCAACTTAATACGTTTAGGTTTTGGACATTTGGTCGGATTGAACGAGCAACATGAGGACAATAATAGTTTGTTGCAGCCATACGTGTGATAATTACACACAGCTGTGGATATTTATAGTATAGCCTAACCAATCCAGTACATTAGCCAGACTGATAGTATCTGCAGATATTGTATTATTGTAGACATATTGGCATGGCGTATATGTTGGCCAATAAGTAGCAAGAAATTGCATTACAAAACATGCCAAAGATATGTTTGAGGTAAGCACCAAAAGTGACTACTTGGCCTTGGAAATAGTAGTTTGACAAAACAATACCAACTCAAAGTCCACTTACTCGTCTTTTTGAGAGTTTTCAATCATGTAACACTGCCCGTTGTCTTGGGAATAACTGACAAAAAAAATTGACAGATACCATGTACATGTCACAAATTCATCTGCATTTGTTTCGGGAGTGTTTCTCCCTTCAGTCTCCTCTTAAGGAGGTGAAATGCAGCTCTATTGGGTTCAGGTCAGGTGATTGACTTGGTCAGTCTAAAACCTTCCACTTTTCCCTGATGAAGTCATTTGTTTTGTTGGCAGTGTGCTTTGGGTCATTGTCCTGCTGCATGATAAACTTCCTCCCCATTAGTTTCAATGCATTTCTCTGTAAACTGGCAGACAAAATGTTTCTGTCCACTTCTGAATTCATTCTGCTGCTCCCATCATCAGTTCCATCATCAATAAATATTAATGAGCCTGTTCCAGAAGCAGCCATGCACGCCCAAGCCACAACATGACCTCCACCATGCTTCACAGAGGAGCTTGTATGCTTCGGATCATAAGCAGTTCCTTTCTTTCTCCACACTTTGGCCTTTCCATCACTTTGCTAGAGATTCATCTTGGTCTCATCAGTCCATCAGATTGTGTTGCAGAACTTTTGCGGCTCGTCTCTGTACTTCTTTGTAAATTTCAGTCTGGCCTTGCGATTCTTCCTGCTGATGAGTGGTTTGCATCTTGTGGTGTGGCCTCTAGATTTCTGCTCTCTGAGTCTTCTTCCAACAGTGGATTGTGATACCTTCACCCTGCACTGTGGAGGCTGCTGATGTCACTTACTGATGTTTTGGGGGTTTTCTTCACAGCTCTCATGATATTTCTGTTTATGAGGTTTATCCTCTTTAACAGGAAATGCAGTCTTTATAAGTTTGAACCGAGGATGAAAACTTAGACTAGTCATGCAGAGATATTTAATGTTTGGACAATCAACCTAAAAGGCAACACCTGGGCAACAAGAAACATCTGGCAGTCACATGTTCCAATAGTTTTGCTCACTAGAAAAATGGGTGGGTTCAAACAAACGGTGATATGTCCTGAGTTGTTTAACACATGTAGATGTGAATACCAGGAAATCTCTTGTCTCAGACTCATCTTTTGCTCTTAAACCCAAATGTCTTCAGTGAACAACAAAAACAAAGGAAGTTGCCTTACCGTTCCAATACTTTTGGAGGGGACTGTATTTAGTGCCAACATCGAAACAGATGAAAGTACTTCACAATAACATATAAAATGATATGAATACAATAACAGGTAAACAAAATAATAAAAATGAAAATAATTGTTTCCAATTCACTATATCCCACTAGGCTCGCTTTATAAATGCTAGTTTTTCAAATTAACTGAGGAATCAAAGGGTGAGTTGACAACAGCCTACAGAAAGAAACCTCTACGTCACTAAAATAATTTCCAGGGGAAAACACACAGCTATGACAGGAAAGTGGAGCCAAAACAACAACAGAGATGAGCTGTTAGCCCTGAAGATGAAAATAAAAACAAGAATTTGCAGATTACTGACTCGCACAACAAAAGTCCAATTGTTTTCCAAGGGAGTTTTGTCCTTCCAGAGGCAGCAGCAGTAAAGCCCTCTTTCTCTGCAGGACCGCCTGAGGGGGAAGAGACATCAGTCTCAGATTCAGGCGCTAAAGGCGACCAGTGACCAGAGGCAGATTTGTGTCATGGTACATTTCATGTCCAACAAGCCCCTGTTATTTTAGATACATAAAATGAACCCTTCTCAACATCGATCTTCAGGCCAACAGCAGAGAATGTCTACTGCAGGCCTTGTTGGTGGCTCAGTGGCTGCAGACACTTTATCCTTGCTGTCTCGCACCAGCCCTGCCACTCTGCATGACCTGACGGAGCACTGCTCACTGATTCTTAGGAGACTTTTTGGATTTCCCTCTTAAGGTTCAAGCAGTCACATCACCTGGTTGCCTTATGTGACATCACTTTTTTTTTCATTTTGGCAAATAAAGCTACAATTTTCAATTTTATGTGTCATTTTCAAAAATCCCTTTTTATTAATGACACCTGTGGCTGTCAGAATCCTGTTGCTTGTGCTCACACGCCGTAGGCTTGAGCGAGCATCATCCTGGGCACCGGCCAAACAGTGACGTGACATACGCTAGACTAAACCAGTCATAAAATAATAGGGTAAATAATAAACTAACCTACAGAGAGCTTGAAGAAATGCCATGGGATACATTTCACCAAGTTTCCATTAGCACAACTTAGACAACAATAGCTAGAGCTCAGAAAGTTGCCGGCATTTCCCTTGACACCCGTCAAGGCGATTTTATCCCAGAGTGGAGGGAAATCTGACTGTGTGTGAAGGTCCTCCCTAAGAGTTGGAAGCTGGTATTCAGCTGGAGGGCAGTAGAAGTGAAGGCACAGCTACAGTCTGGGAAGCTCACAGCAAATCGACAATGATGTTATGCAGATGGAAAGACAGTATATAGGGCAGAATTAGGAACAGCAGTGGACAGTGGTTGAAAAATGAATTAGGGGACAAGTGCCACAGCTAACAAAGAGTACAGAATCTTAACTTATGATACTGATAATTCCTAAATGTGTAACAAAAAAAGAGCTGCATTTTTACAGCAGTGTGAAAGGACTTCCAGAGACCAAGAGTGGGGTTTGTTAAATGTGGCATACACAGTGAAACCTCCAGCATATTATTCATATATGACAGCACACTACATTGCACCAGATCTGTTGTTCTTACTAAGACACACATACAACTGTGGAACTATGCATGTAGGCTGCTGAGCTGGAACGAAGACACACCGATTCACATACCATTACACAGACAGTAAACAACTCCTGTTGGGACCAGTTCACAGCTGCCTCATGAGATGATTATGCGAGAGTCCACCATAGATAAGCCCGTCTGATCCGACACCGTGATCTACAGTCACGCGGATTAAACAATAAAATAAACTAGTGCACTGCGCGATCAAGCTCAACTATATGACCAGTGAGCAACAGCAAAAACATAGACTAACAAGACATATCTTTTTACTGTACATACTATATACACAACTACTACTGTTTATCTCAGTGTCCAACTGTCTGTCAGGGTTACCACTTGCCACATTGGCATGAACACTTGGCACTTTCTCGTAAAACCAAAACTGTTAAGGACTCTATTTTTTTCATTAAAGGTGGCCTCTTTTTATGACACTGCATCACATAATTTGATGCGAGGTTGTGCGCTGTTGCATGCAGAATATCATGTTGTTCACATGTGACTTACTAACTTTGCCGTTTGTCTGTTAGCTTGTAGCATAGTGGTATCCACAGTTTATGAGGGCATTTTTTCTGAAAACAGCTACTTCCTGATGCTGAAAATGGGGTTGATGAGAATGATGAAACCAAAAGAGTGAAGATGTGGCTATAAAAACCAAAACAATGAGCTAAAAGATGTTCAAATGCTTTGTAAAGCTGAGATGAACTGCCTGAACTACAATCAAATCTGCTCTCATTATGCATACTCATAATTGACCCATTGCCAATAACTGATTAGTGGAGTATTGGCAAGAGTTTGATTTTGTTGTCTCTACTCACATTACATCACATGAAAGTTTGTTCTTTATATATCTTTGTGTCCAAAGATATGTGGATGGATACCAGGCTGCTGAAGATAACCAATCATAGCAAAGCAGGTCCTCTTGCAACCACAAAATAATTCCTTGACAGAAATTGAAAAAAAAAAAAAATAGAAATAACTATGTCTTCTACAAGTTATATCTACAATAGGGCACTGACCCTTCATGCTTCATTCTCCATTACAATTTGGGCATGCTTATTTTCCTGTAGTCCATCCATGCCCGAGAATCCCTATTTTAAGAAGAAGACCTGACAACAAATGTGTCAGACATTTCCTGCATCCCCAAGATGACAACTTTATAAGCCTGCGATTTGTTTCCCCAAGCCTCACTGGAGGAATTTAGCTGTGGGGCAGCACCCAGGAAAGCCTCCCTGTGGTGTCATAATGCAGCCTCAGGGAAATACACGGTGGGATTTAGAAGACAGTGAGTGACAGTGGCAACTTCACTGAGTGTTAGATTCTGTGTTGGACACATCGTGTGAAATGTGAACAGGCTCCGTCATACAGCCTGCCGCCGTGAGAAAGACTTCTCCCGCTAACGATAATATAAAGGCAGCTAGGCACACACCGTTTTCAAAACACACACACACACACGTCCTTACACACTTCCTGCTTATTGGATGAGACAAGTATATGCATGAGTGTCTGAATTAGCAGCTTGCACTTTACTGCGTTTGGGATTTGGAAGAGTGTGTGTGTGTGTGTGTGTGTGTGGGTGTGTGTGTGTGTGTGTGTGTGTGTGTGGTGTGTGTGTGTGTGTGTGTGTGTGTGTGTGTGTGTGTGTGTGTGTTATGTCTCATGTGTCTGTGTACATGAGTTGCGTTCACATTTCAGTCTGCACATGTATGTCAGGTCAAACCCACAAACCACTGCACAAAGTCTCTGTGGTGAGGGTTAAGTCCATTATGAATCTCCTGACAGGGTGGATATTGACTGCCATGTAAGCACAGCGCCTTTAACGAAGCACCGTGCTTGCAGCTCTCACAGGACCATCAAAGAACAAGGAAGCCTGCATTTCTACTATGCATTTCTAAAGTACCCGCACGTGTGGACCCGATATAGGTTTAACATGGATGACTAAAAAGAGATTTTAAAAGGCAGGACGGGAAGTGTATTCTGCTAACGCAGTTCAACATATTAAATTATGATTAGAACAAGTCCTGTCTGTAATGCTACCATTTTAAATATTCAAGTCAGCGATCAAAGAAGTAATAAAGGAGACCTAAATATAGACTTCTACATGTCTTTTCATAACTGTTTGTCATGCAATTTGAATTTTTAGGTTTTCCAAGCATTCTAAAGCTACAGCTGTTATTCAGTGTAACGTAAGCTACTACAGAAGGTTTTCAATTCTGGGTCATTTGCAGCCTTAATGGTGCCTACTAAACACTAACTAAACACTTTTTCGTTAGCCAAGTTTAAACTGCAGAAGTTTCTGATGACTCATATAACGTGTTTTAGAGAAATACATTCCTGACAAGTGAAAATGAGATGAAATTGTCTTTGAATTTCTTTACTGCAGAAACAGACCATGGACTGAATCTGTCAAACTACAGTCAGTCTGTCACAGATGTTTAGGACCTCTGACCACTTCTGTCAGAAGAGTCTGAGAGGAGATTCTGAGTATATGACCGAGAGAGAAGCTACAAATGTGGGATTTAAATCGTGCTGAAGTATTTCATGTTTTTTACAAGAGAAAAGGCTTCAAGGATGAGGACTGTATTCTCTTTGGACTTATCCCGGGACAGGATCCATCTGATCATCTCGGTTTTATATCCTCAAGAAGTCCTTTTTTCCCCAACAACAGGTTTGTGGAAGAGTCACCATCAGAGTCGTCTCATTTTCAGGCCAATATAGTAATTCTGACTTACTATTCCGAACAAACTAACTCCTGCTGCCAAAAAACTATAACTAACCCAAATCTAGCTAACTAGTCAGTTAGCTAGCTAGGCAGATTTGTGTGATAAGTTATTACTTTTATGAAAGACATTAGAAAGGGAATAAATAAACTCCAATAAATCACAATGATGAAATAACCAGCGTTTTTTCTGGAAATAGTGGCAAATAGCTGACAGTTTCCAACAGGTTTTAAGCTGCTCCTTAATTTTATTGATTAGTTCAGCAATTACATATGACAGTTTTACATTACTGAACTGACTCTATGACTAAACAGAAAAACACCTTTGTTTCTAACACATTGAGCAGGTGTGACCAACCAAGCAGGAAGGATGAATGTGGATTTTGGCAGCTTTTAACACAACCTGATGATGGTTAACTTGCAGGTGCACACTTGCTGGAGCGGGCAAATTAACTTTTAAGCATTTTATCTCAACAAATCTGGCTGGACTTCTGTTGCCTGAAATGGGCAGTGCCAGCTACATCCACAAAGCTGTATATATGTTTTTTACAAAGATAATTTTTGTGGAGAGGTACAAAATGTATCTACAGAGCCAAAATACCAAGAGGTGGATAGTGTGGCTCCTACTGATAAGTTTCTAAAAATGTTATATCCAAGAACAAATCTTGCAACCCCAAAACTTTGGCACTACTGTTTGTGTTTGTGCATAAATAAATACAATTAAAGATACAAAAAGAACACCATACAAAGATTTACTGTTGAAATACTTACTGATATTGGCCCAAAATAAAAAGACAACGACTTTTCTTAATATTAAATGAAAGCTTATCCAAAAGTGTAATCTCTGGTGTTCCCATTTAAATTGATAATGTCTGATGTGTTTGCGTGAGATGCCTTCTGTGAAAGACATCACATTTTTAAAAGGACATTTAGCTGCTGAGACCTCAAACCCACTTCCACACATCGTTACAGTCAAGGAAGTTTCATGTCAACAAGTGCTGCAACAGTTCTGAGCCATGTCCCTGGAAAATCAACCTGCACAGAGTCAAACAGCTGCTTTCTAGTCTGGTTTCAGTGCAGCAGAGACACAGCTTCCTGTCTGATTCCATCTTGGCTTTAAGTCTTGTATTTCTTGCTTTGGGAGGAAAACTTTATGTGCAGCACAGCACTGTATGGGTTGGTTATGAGTAATAACCGTAGTCATCCAGGTAGGCTTCCTGGCTGATGAAAGTGATACTGATGTGTCAGTCTGATATATATATATATCTGTGGACCTTTGCTGACCAGCATCTATTACATTACTCAGTCTGATGCATCTAAAATGTGCATAGCTGTGTATTTACTGCTGTATCACACTGCAAGTAGTTTTATATTTGACTGTGTTTGCTATAAATTGATTCTGTGAGACTGTAGGTCTGCAGCTCTGAAATTACAACCAAGTTTCAAATGTCACTAAAAGGTCATCCATCAAACTGGGTAGTTACCTTTGGCTTGTTCTATATATCCCTATTGGCCGCCGTTCATGCTATACATTGAGTCAATAAAATAAAAGCAAAACAATAACCTTTTGTTTTTTGTCTGAACTGAGCCTCCCATTCAGAGTGCCCTTCCCTGTGTATCACCCCATAAAGCTCTACCGATCAAATAATTTGGAGGTGGTTAAGGTAGGGCGAGGGTTATGATTACAGTCTAGTACCAATCTTAAGACTGAGGCAGGGGTTTCTTGCGGCCGGGCAGAAACATACAGAATTCAGCTATATGGGCAGGGCTCTTAATCATTTTCTATGACAAAAAAAATGGATAGCCAGCGGTTACAGTAAGCAGGCAGTGCGGAGGGCAAAGTTGAAAAAATGAACTGTGACCTGGAAGAGATGGGGAAAAAAATGTGCTTTTAGGTTTTGAAAGATCATGTCCTATCAACCCCTCGTATGCCTCACAGTGGTTTGGTCTGCTGCCTACCATTTTAATGCACTCAGCAGCTTTATTTCTAAACAGACAAATCTAGTGAGTTATTCAGACCATCAGGGAGAAAATGAGGAACATACAAAAGTCTATTATATTGTAGGCTAATCTATCCCCCACCGTACTGCTTAGAGTATCAATCAGCATCTGTCGCTATCCTCTCGCGTTGTGCGCACGCAGGCAGGAGCAAGTTAATACGGTTACAGGGATGCTGCTTGTATCTGTTGGTCTGAAATTTGCGACTGCACAGGACCCCCCACATATACAGATTTTTTCAAGGTCATCAATTGGGCAGGTGAGGTAAGAAGTTAATTTTGGATCCTGCCTCACAAATTTCCGACATCAAGTGACAGGACTGAGGTCCTCTGAAACACTACTTAATAATCAGCACACTGCTGTCAAACACAAGAGCAATGCAACCACATGCAGGAGGTGCAACAAAGTCATGGAGCTTTAATCTGAAGAAAGTAACACATCTGGAATTGTATTAGCGCCACACCTCCTCCATCTCAAATAGGATGAAAACAAGAATACAGAACATGCACCTTTCCTTTGAATTTCAGTGGTGTGAGAACGAGGGAGGGAAGGGCTTTAACATTCACAGGAACAGAAGCCACTTGATTTGATATGTAACCTCTTTACCTCTAGGGATGATCCAGCAGTTTCCAATGTCCACCTGCATCAGTTTTTTTTCTCCTTCCTTGCTCTTCCTCTAAATTGCATTATTTTGTATTATCCTCAGGCATGTTTGAACGTAACGGGCATGGGAAATCCAGAGCACAGAGCAAGTAAAGCATTGATTTCTCTGTGCACATGTGTGTCATGGCAGGCTTATCCGACTGATGTCAGAATGTTTACAGTGACAGTATTCTTTACGCAACGATACACAGGCTTTATAGGCAAGCAGGTTCATCTGGATCAGATCTCACACCATGATGCCATGCATCTTTGATGACACACCAGACACTCAAGTTACATGGTG
Source organism: Micropterus salmoides (assembly GCF_014851395.1). Classification (NCBI taxonomy): domain Eukaryota; kingdom Metazoa; phylum Chordata; class Actinopteri; order Centrarchiformes; family Centrarchidae; genus Micropterus; species Micropterus salmoides. The sequence goes on along the minus strand of NW_024041683.1, from coordinate 11,475 downwards.
ATGCACACACAAACATACACAGACTCAGAAGTCCACCCTCCACCCTGCACACTCCTCCTCTTCAGCACACTGTCAACTTGGATCAACTTGCATTGACTCATAAAGAGACAACTAAAAATAAGACTTGTACTTGGCAAGATAGAAACACACAATGCAGAACACGGATCAAAACCATCATTTACATATGAGGAGACAGATCTTCTGGAGATGAATAAGACTATAACAGACAGTAAGAATTGTGGCCAGGAATCCATTTTGAAATAATTATTCTCACGCTCTTAATCGTGTGCATCTCACATCTAAGCAGCCCTGCAGTGTGGAAACGAATGGCTGTAAACAAATGTGTTAAAATATGCAGTTTCATGACCTGAATCTCCTCCTCGCTGAGCCTCTGCCTGAGCAAAGCCCGCACTGTAACATGGCACCAGCCAGAGGGGACACCTGACACCTTCAGCAGAGCCAGGACTTCTCATTTATGCTAAGCGAACAAAATGGAAAAGCCACCCTAAAACTGAATTTGGAGATGTTGTTATGGAGTGGGGCATAGGTGTTCAGTAGTAAAGAAATAAATAGACATTATGACATACATAATCATGAGTCAAATATATAGTTAAACAATAAATTGTGAAATATAAGAAATTATTAAAACTAAACTCAGTATTTTAAAATGTTATTTCATTATTCTCATATACATAATGACTGGTTTTATTGGTGTTAATATTAGAAGATTTTAACTTCAAAATTCCCTTTTTTCAAAAGTATTTATTTTATAGTACTGTTTTCCCCCAATGACATTTCTATTGCATATACTACATAATGTCACTCTTCATGACAATGGTGCTGTCACCAGTCCCCACCCTCCCACCATTCAGCCAATCACATGCCCTCAGTCTTTCTCAGCAAGCTCAACAACTGCTAACAAATTATGCCAGCTAGCTAATGTTAGCTAGAACAACAACACCACCACCAAACTACCGTATTCTTCCAACTACAAGACAATATTTTCTTCTGTGTGAAATTATATTACGTATATACAGAAGATATTCAGTATAAGCTACTACAGAAGGTCATTTGCAGCCTTAATGGTGCCTACTAAACACTAACTAAACACTTTTTCGTTAGCCAAGTTTAAACTGCAGAAGTTTCTGATGACTCATATAACGTGTTTTAGAGAAATACATTCCTGACAAGTGAAAATGAGATGAAATTGTCTTTGAATTTCTTTACTGCAGAAACAGACCATGGACTGAATCTGTCAAACTACAGTCAGTCTGTCACAGATGTTTAGGACCTCTGACCACTTCTGTCAGAAGAGTCTGAGAGGAGATTCTGAGTATATGACCGAGAGAGAAGCTACACAAATGTGGGATTTAAATCGTGCTGAAGTATTTCATGTTTTTTTACAAGAGAAAAGGCTTCAAGGATGAGGACTGTATTCTCTTTGGACTTATCCCGGGACAGGATCCATCTGATCATCTCGGTTTTATATCCTCAAGAAGTCTTTTTTCCAACAACAGGTTTGTGAAAGAGTCACCATCAGAGTCGTCTCATTTCAGGCCAATATAGTAATTCTGACTTACTATTCCGAACAAACTAACTCCTGCTGCCAAAAACTATAACTAACCCAAATCTAGCTAACTAGTCAGTTAGCTAGCTAGGCAGATTTGTGTGATAAGTTATTACTTTTATGAAAGACATTAGAAAGGGAATAAATAAACTCCAATAAACCACAATGATGAAATAATGTTTCATAAAGAGGAGTTGAGTTTAAATAATTATATGTCTGACTATGTATTCTTATGAGTAATCATTTTATTTACTTAATACTGAACACATCACACTTCTTCATGCTCATTCTTGGCGGGCACTTCACAATTAGAGTCTGAGGTCATGAAGTGACACAACACAGAGCTGTTTGAATTGCATTGCAAAGTACAGGAACATTTAGTGCTTGAGAATATTAGTAATTTGCTCATATAACAATCATTCAGATATTAGAAACCTGCTGAGTCCACCTCCAGTTCAATGCCAGTGTATGAATTTATTTATTTTTTAAATCCAAGTGCACTTTATATTTTCTCTGCTCTACCTAACGTTGTATTATCCTCATTGAAACCTGCAAGTTGGTTCCCCAGTCTGGTTTTTGTATCAGTGACAAAGCATAAACACATAAACACATCAGCCCCTAGCCGATAATGTAATCTGGCACCGGCTCCAAGGACTGAGCAGAGTAAAGGAGAGGAGTGAGCCAAGCACTCCGGCGGCTAAATTTACTCACCCGCTGCAACCCCGGAGCCTATGCAGATTCTATTAGCACTTTTGAACAGTTCAGTACATCATCAGTCTGCCATTCTCCATGTTAACGATGAGTGTGCTTTGTATCATACCAACATCTCTCAGCACAAATAGGAGCTCACTTTGAACAGTTTAGTGTCTGAAGTGCGCAGCATTAAAATACTGATGTTAGTCTTAATCAGCATACAGGTGTGCGTCATTGGCCTCGTCTACCACAGTAAACATGACAATATTTATATTCATCTTTTCCCACTTGCACCCAGAGTGGAAAAAGGATTGCCCCCTGTTGTGTACTGACACTGTGACCTAACAGCTGGCTTTGTTCACATTTGGATTTATTGTGGATTTTACTCCGCCTTATTACCTAAGCAACTGATACAATAGTATAAAGAATGCAGGTACTTGGAGTGTCTGAAAGCATTAACTGGTTGGCTCAACTACCACATGTGAACATCCTAGCTTGAATTGATTATTTTCCATCTTAAAAGCTGGGCACATACAGAAATCTAAATTAATTACGACCAGAGGTTTAATTTAAGTACATGAAAGGCAAATATCATTCACAGCCAGGCTGCTGTCTGCTTGATGAATGAAATGTTCATTCATTTGCATATATTAAAACCACTTTGCATCAAATTACTGCTGAAGCATTACTTGTTGAATTCTGTCAAGCATCAGCGCCGGATTAGTAGTGATCCTCCATCTGAAGTCTGAGATTGAATGTCTTCTGAAACTGGATTCATCTTCATTATTTACAGAATGTATTTAAGAGTGTTTGGACATGGACTACTGACGGAAAGGAAAAATTGGCACAAAATAAGGTATATTTCAAGGTTAATGTCTTGAATAACTTAACTGTAGTTTAAAGAAAATGCACAAATCCCAGGAACTGTATGTAATAGGTAAGTGCCAGCAGCTATGCATCTCTGCATTTGAAATTATGTTTTCCATCTTAACTGTATTAATTCAGCTTCTCTGATTAGCAGCACGTCCTCAACACGCTCATCTGAAAATTAATCCTGGATCAACAGTCTTCCTCTGAGATGTTTGATAAATTATGGCTCTCATCTTTCCAAGGCACGGCGTTCTCTAGCTGTCTATCGGCATTGTAGAAGAGCTTCCGCCGAAGAGCGCTTCAGTGTCGGCGTTGCGACAGAGTGCATAATTCTCCAGAATCCTATGTTCAGTTAGTGAGTGCTGTACTGTCCCATATAGCTGAGGACAAAGCAAGAGTTTGTCCCACTTCTTAATGTGAGTTCACTCACTGATGTACAGTTCTGAGGCGGAAATTAAAACATGGGGGACCCAGGGGGAATACTATTTGTACTGTGTGTGTGTATCTCTGGAACATTTTATCAATGAACAAAACCTCCCTCTCCCATTGATAGTAAACAGACTAACATGAGTGCACATCTGGTGTCTGGAGGAAGATGTTTGCAAATTCTGACTGACATGAAAAAGTGTGTCCAGCTCTGAATAGTGGTGTTAGACGAATGACCTAATCTGATTTCTGAATTTAGGTTGGACTTCAGAGATGACCAGAGAGGGCTATAAATGAGGCGATGATGCAAATGCAAATAGTACCTTAAAATGGGACACGGACTGTCAATGGATTTGATGCTCTACTCACTTTAGACATGACTCAAAATCCTAATTATCATTTATCATTATTGTCCCCAAATACAACACGAGCCAGCAATGCTCCTACAGGAACTCATAATGTGTGGACAGTCACTTTCTGAATCATAAAGTGGTCCTCTTTTGTCCTGTAAATACTTAATGATACTGATTAATGAAGTAGCCCATGAACAGGAAATTAATCTGCAACTATTTTGATAGTCAATTAATCAGCAACTGATTTAGCAACACTCTCCGACCTGTGAGACTCATATTGGGAAAAAAAAAGATCGAAATCAATGCAGCAGAACCAGAGATATCATCTGTTTCATTCCACTCATTCTTTCTGAAGTATGACTTATTCTGTCAAAACCTGGCGCCTGTTTACCCACAATGCAACTCAACCACCGACAGCTCGGTTAAGATACGGGTGTTTTATGCTTGTGGCAGTAGGCTGGGCTGCAGAGGTCTGGTCAGCTACCTTTCCCCCCCACACCCCCAGAAAATGAGATCCTCACTTTCAAACTTGTCTTCAGCTCCAGCCGACTCTGACTTGAGGCAGTTTATCAGATTTCCCTCAGCTCCCTCTGGAGGCACAAAAGGCTTTATACAACTTGCTTCATCCATAGATGGATAAAATTGTTAAAGTTTATCTTTAAGCAAAACTGCCAAAGGTTCTCTGGTTCCATGAATACCAGCTGGCTTTCATAGTCCTCTGTGATATTAAACAAAACATCTTTTGGCGTTCAAAATATTGTTAGTTGCAGCTCGAATACAGTATGTTCCACTGGGAAATATGACTTAAAACATCTTTAATGTTATAAAGCAATATATGAAGTCCCCCTCCACTCAGTGTTTGTTTCACTCTGCAGTAGGCTGTATGTACAAATCAAATAGAAAGTTTCTCTGTGATCACATTAAATCGGAGTTTAAGAAATGGACTAAGACTTGTCACATCACAACTAGTCTGGAGGCAAAGTGTGGTCCATTATGCAACTTACACATGCACTGAGAATGGACTTTATGGTGAATAAACATCTTGTGTCCAGCTTAAAGTTTAGAAATTAACAATATTTTCATATTCATAGACTTACAGTGATATAAAACTGAGGAAAACAGCAGAAAGTCACATTGAAGAAGCTCGAAGCCCTGAATATTTGGAGTGTTTGCAATCTCTTTAAAGAAGAATGCTTATAGAAATATTTGTCAGTTGATTTTTGTAGGTCGAATAATTAATGGACTAATGTTTCAGTACAAGAAAAAAAAAAACTGTTATATGTATACCTAATAAGATGTACACTGAGTAATTATAAACTAAACTGGATCATACTTTTCTCTGGAGGCTGGTTCAGACCATTTCAGTAATAATCTGCTGCTTTTGACACGTGATGACTTTAGAGAAAAACTTTCACCAGAACATCACCACGCTGCGCTGACCTTTGATGTGCTCGTTGACAACGCTCTCCAGCCGGTCCAGCCTCTCGATAATCCTCAGGGTTTCCCCTTTACTGTCCTCCTCCAACTTTCTCTCCGCTTCGCCGCCGCTCTCCGCAACTTTTGGCCCGTTGGCCACATAGTTGGTGATCCAGCCGACATACAGAAGACACACGATGTTGGTCATGCCGCTCAGGATCACACATGTCGACACCAAAGTTTTAGTTCTCCTTGAGCACAGCATCGCGACATTCCATGGGCTTCTTGTTTCTGACGCGCGCAGGTAGGTGGATTGAGGAGAAGACGCACTCGAGAAATGTGTCCAAATGTGACTACAGCGATGCGATGCTGTGGAGTCAGTCCGCTTCTGCGCTCTGAGGTCCCGGCTGAGGCATTGCTAAATCCTCTGGAGGCTTTAAGCGCTTTACCCTGCCTTTATAGTAATATTTCTGCTAATAATACTGGGAAGGAGAGCACCCGCCGAGCAGCCGGCGAATCAACCTGCGCTCAGCAGCTGCAAATCTGCCAGACGCAGCGCTCCAACCCCCCACTCCCCCCAGCCCAATAGGAGGGGAGGAGGCGGGGTCTGCTCGCAGCTAGAGTACACAGAGGGGGGGGGGGCAATGTGAGGAAGCTGAACTGCATCGGCCCAGACTCTGACGGTCCGCTGAGGTAATTGAAATGAAACAGGTGCGTTTATGTAAAGACTGGACTGTCGTGCGCCTCGTGTGCGCGTAAATGTGTGTATGTGATGCTTAAACAACTTGTGCAGGTGTACAGGTTTGTGTGTGGTGTGAAGGTGTGTACAGCAGATGTTCAGCACCTGTAAGGGACTGTAGGAAAATTATTATAGGATCCTTGAACTTTTGCTTTTGGCCTGGGGGAGTCTTATCTGATTACGAGAAAATGGGTCCAAGTTTCATAGGATAGTCTATCCGAGTCACAACAGGAGGCTAGTCTAACATCTGGCCAAGGGACAACAGTTGAAAATTAGCCTTTTGACTTACTAACACAGGCACATGATGAAGATTAATGAGCATCATACCTGTTAAAAATAAATAGAAAAATATAATAATAAACAAACAAAAACATAAAGATACATATCTTAACAACAGCAAAGTCAGAAAGTAGGAAAACTTAAAAACCTAAACATCAAAAAAGTAGGCTAGCCTTTTTCCCAACACATCATCTTAGCAACTGGAGTTTGTGTTTAAAATGAGTTTTCCTGAAATCCTACAGTAGGTATTTGTTTTCATATGGAACAACTCACAACACCACATTTAAAATTTTAAAGCACATTTTTTAACCTTCACTTGTGGGCCATTCTAGTCCATTTCTTTTATTAGGCTATAACATCATCCAATTCCAAATGTTTTTGATATCTGTAATCATGGTTAGGGCAACAAAAATTGCCTCCCTCAGCAGATGTCATAACAACTTTATTCATTTAGTAGCTTTTGGTTCAAAAATACCAGGAGTACCTGGAGTGCTCAGTAAACAGGACGCACATTTTGTTATATTTGCCATAACGATGCCGTTAGCTAAGACCGCTTCTACTGTACACTCTGGGAAAATTATTGTTCCATTAATATTTTAAGGATTATATAGGAGGACACTATCTTAAATTCTTAATGAGGTAAAGGAGCTGAAAGGATGCAAGACAGACATCGAGCAGGCCTCTTTCTGCTGGACTAGTAAGTGATATTAGCTGGCTTGCTTTGTCTTGTGTTGCTTAATGTTTGGCTGTGGTAGCAAAGTTGCTGACTTACTAGTTTTTGAAGTAATGCTGTTCATATGTATGACAACGGTGTATGAGTGAATTGCACTTTGGGTAGGGTCCAAAGAAAAAATGAATAAAGCTGGGGAGGGTGTAGCTTTATTAAAAAGTGAAAAGTTTCAAACCCCCCTCCACACCCTAAGAATTTGGTTCAGTACTTAAGTGTGTGTGTGTGTGTGGGTGTGTGCACACACATGTGTGTTTATACTATACAGGGTAGCGATGGGGCAGTGGATAAGACACACCTTTGGTGTGGGAGACCTTGGTTCAATCCCACTGCGACACATACACCATTGTGTCCCTGAGCAAGACACTTAAATGTCCTCTGACATAAATAGCAATTGTAAGTTGCTTTGAAAAAAAAAAGGCTGCTAAATGATACAGTAAATAAGAGGTATGTGTCCATGACTTTGCTGCTAGCAGGTGGTTTGTCCAACAGCCTCTCATATGCATCACTTCCCCGCTCTTTGACTTCTTATGAAACACACACATTCACACACCTCTGATCGCTGGCCACCTAGGGTGCCTACCTGAGAGCTAAAGTAACTTCAGAGCTTCGCACCACCAACAGATGGATCTTGCAGTTAGAGCCTCTAGGCTGCCGCTTTCTTTGTTTTCATCCACTACCTCGCCATTCACACACACACACACAGACACAGATACACACGTACACACACGTGGCACAGAATCGAAAACTCTCCGTTCACCCAAGAGCACTCTGGCAGATACAGCCGACTCGCCCAGGGTATAAATAATGCATTAGATCTGAAATATTAAGGCTCTCTGCTCTGTACTGCTTTCAATCTGGTCTGACTGACTGTCTGTCCAACTGTCAGTCTGTCTGTATCACTTCCATCTTTCTTCTCTCTCTTTTTGGTCAAGAAAGGAGACAAATATTGCTCCACAAGTGTTGAATATGTAAATAAGCAGGTGTTTGCTAACAAGTTCAGCATATACAGTGTAAGTTAGAGGAGATGATGTGCCCCCAAGTGGCAAAGAAAAGTTTTTGCAGGTTTAAACCTTTTCTTCTTCTTCTTCTTCTTCTTGTTCATTAGCTCTACTGATGGAAAAAGAAAATCCACAGGTGTACACTCAATTTTACTTATTTAGCTCTGATTGCACTGATTTTACTACGACACCACTACACCAGTGTAGTTTGGCTGCTGAGTGTTTAACAAGTGCCGTTTACTTCACCTGGCTAGATGTAAAACAATAGGTTTCAGTAGTTATATATACAATATAATAGTTCACAGTATCATACATTCAGTACTTAGCTATCTTGATTCTCTAGCTGCCAATACAGTGTGTCTCAACTTGTATCTGCTACATATATATATATATATGCTTTATATATGTATGAGCAACAGCCATATAAATAGAACCGGGGTATACTGTTCCCCAGCACAATATCCTCTTATTATGACACATTCACCTTTCAAAGAGTTTTGTATTATCAACAATGTTTTTCCAGGTCAATGCTGAATGTTGAAATCACCCACCTACAGCTTATAGCCTCCTTGGAGCTGTAGACATTGATATCTCCAGGGGCAGAATGGATTTTTACCATTCAAACTGCATTTGAAACATCCATTACCCTTAGTTCTTTTGGAGTCTGAACTGCAAGTTAGACCTTACTTTTAGCACTTTGACATAGGACCCTGGAAACATAGGGATGAGCACAGACAGAGTGTTTCCCAACTTCCCCCAGGTCGCAGCTTTAGTATTGAATTATTTCACAGTGAATGGCACACTTTTGAGATATACTTGTCAACACGTATGCTAATGCAGAAGCTTCAAGCTATGCAAGATCAATTTCACACGTCAATGAGTTCTGGAGTGTTTCACCACAAAATCTTCACGCACCGCAAGTGTGTCTGAATGTTGTGGCTAGGGACACTATAGCATGAATCAACAAGTAAAAGCTGGCCCTTTCTGGTTGATTTTATTTCCACTGAAAACAACCCTGACTGACTAGTTTAACAAAGCCCTAGCTGAACATGTCCGTATCATGGACTTATTAAGGAGAACCGTGTGCATAGGCATGTTTCTGAGGCTTTTTCATTCAGAAAGAAATGAAAACGTACAAATTCCGACCCTACCATCTGAATGTCGCAGATGAAATAGAGACTCATCAGACCAGGCAACGTTTTTCCATCTTCTATTGTCCAATTTTGGTGAGCCTGTGCGAACTGTAGCCTCAATTTCCTGTTCTTAGCTGACAGGAGTGGCACCCGGTGTGGTTTCTGCTGTAGCCATCTGCTTCAAGGTTTGACGTGTTGTGCGTTCAGAGCATAGACTGTATAAAAAAGTGATGTAGTCATCGGTGACATCACCCATTGCTTTATGGACTGCCATTTTGAAGCCTCGGGTTGTCCGATAGGGCACTGCCATGTTGAGTTTTTGCAGCCAGGAAGTGCCCAGAAGGGAGCATATTTGGACGAGACAGTGGAGCTAACGGCGTGTGTGGAGCTAGCTGCTTGCTTAGCTAGGTGCATCTGTAATTCATGTTAACTATCATTTTAACAGGGCTGATCATTTTGTCTAGTGAACAACAGGCTCAAAACTACCAGAGAAAGTGAACAGCCAACTCCTAATATGCTTTTCAACGGCGCTAGTTAAATTTGCACAGTTGTAGCCTGATCAACAGGTTGCCATGGTAACGACTTGTCAATCATAGAATCCCTCTGAAGCATACTCTGCTTTATGCTCTATTTTCCTCTAAATGGGACCATCATTTACTAAATGTTGTATTAAAGAAGACCAGAATCTAGCGAATGAGACCATAAACTTGTTAGGAAAGGGTTTAATTAGGTAATAAAAAGTAGAGTCATTTTAATTCAATTAAATTTTATTTATATAGCGCCAAATCACAATAACAGTTATCTCACAGCACTTTTCATAAAAGAGCAGGTCTAGACCGTACTCTATGATGTTATTTACAGAACAACAATTCCCATTTTTACCATTATTTCTAATGGAACCGGACTTCTTTTGCAACCAGCCCCTGCTGGCCATTCAATAGAATGCAGGTATAAGGGACTTCCTTATGTCATTTTCGTCCACACGGCTGTCACTCACTGGATATTTCTTTATCTTTATCGGACCATTCTCTGTAAACCCTAGAGATGGTTGTGCGTGAAAATCCCAGTAGATCAGCAGTTTTGAAATACTCAGACCAGCTCGTCTGGCACCAACAACCAAGCCACGTTCAAAGTCATTTATATCCCCTTTCTTCCCCATTCTGATGCTCGGTTTGAACTTCAGCAAGTTGTCTTGACCACGACTTCATGCCTAAATTCATTGAGTTGCCATGTGATTGGCTGATTAGCTGCTTTTGTCTGCAAGTAATTGGACAGGTCCTAATAAAGTGGCTGGTGAGTGTATATACTGTGGTCATGGAAACGCACGTTTGTTAGGTTTGTTATCTCCCCAAGTGCAAGAGCCACATTGAGTATGTTCCCAAGTTTATGCTGGCTGGGTCATGCGTTGTCTTTTGCATTCACTTACTTAAGTGGACCATGTTTGTGCTCTTAGTGCTCTTGAAACACTGTAGTTTGATAATTTGGGGTGTAACGCAATATTAAAACGTGACGATATTTCTTGTTGAGGTGAAATGTGTCTTAGCATGACAGAGTGTTGCGTTTCAAACCAAACTCACTAGTTGAAAAGGCACAATCCATCCTGAGTAAGAGCCAGTGCACTGCTTACCTGCAGCACTGGCCAGACTATACGGGAGGTATCTCCAGTGTTGTTGCCGAATCACAAAGATGTTTTATGAGACGCAAGAGGCGTCACTTAGTTTTATTTTTGTAGACCAACTTTTGTATTAGAACCATAGACCATATAAAATAAGTGGATGTAGTCACCGTAACGTCACATATTGCAGTTCAGAGATTTCAGATTAGCTTGCTGAGAAAAATCCTACAGATCCGCCCACCTACAGGGGGAATGTGTTTCATGTGGATTTAGTATCTCCGGTATAATAGGATTGTACTTTAAAGCTGCAATTTTGTAAGAGAGGAAAGTACTTCTAAAACACTCTGAAACTAAGCTCATTGCAAGTGCAGCATATCTCTTGTGACATGACACACTTCAACAAGAGATGACTTAAAGAAGGCTGCCAGGGGAGCACTGCCAAAATATCCTTGTCATTTTGGCGTAACACTCAGTTTGAAATCAGTGGACACCATCTCTCTGAGTTGTTCAGACAACATTGAGCTGATTATGTGGGCCCATGCTGGCTGCAACAAGGGCTTCATTAAATCAGTTGTGGTGGTGGATCAATTGAAAAGCCGTCTGTGTTGACAAGTGTTTGCTATGACAGAAGGATGAAAGCCGCGGCCCCCTGCACT
>NW_024041682.1:0-27515 GCF_014851395.1 Micropterus salmoides | reverse complement strand
AAGGTGTTTTGTGGCTCGTTGGTCTAGGGGTATGATTCTCGCTTCGGGTGCGAGAGGTCCCGTTCAAATCCCGGACGAGCCCACCCTCTGAACCCATAGAAGCTTCTTTATTGCTTTTAATATAAAGCTTGTTTCCAGTGATTTCATTTGGATGAAATCTGATTATTTCATCAACGCAGAAAATGAGATTTGTGGCTCGTTGGTCTAGGGGTATGATTCTCGCTTTGGGTGCGAGAGGTCCCGGGTTCAAATCCCGGACGAGCCCTTGGAATGGGAGGTCCCGGGTTCAAAACCCGGGGGAGCACTTGCTATGAACCCGTAGGTGCTTTTAATAGATAAAGCTTGTTTACTTTAACGTTGAGGAAATCTGAGTCTTTCATCAAAACAGAAAAGGTTTTTGGCTCGTTGGTCTAGGGGTATGATTCTCGCTTAGGGTGCGAGAGGTCCCGGGTTCAAATCCCGGACGAGCCCTTACCAAGAAACCGTCGTTGCTTCAAATATGAAGCTATTTTCACTGTAATTTAAAGGGGCCATATGTAAGTTTTTGATTTTAGTAAATCAAATTTTCATTGCCTTATTGTCAATGGGCTGAAAAGTCACTTAGAAATGAAGCACACGCCTGTTTTCTCCGTTGCTCGCATCAGCCACTATTCTGCTTTTAATGTGAGGACACCGGGTCGGATTCAGCCCTGTGCGCGCTCCCGAGCCTCTCACGCTACAGCGACAACACGGCAGCTAACGACATGCAGTCCACTAACAGCATAAACATAACCGGCTCACAGTAAAACACGGGCTCCACGTAAGGCCACAAAACAACAATAAAGGTTTATGTGCTGAAGCCCATCAGACCAAACAGGTTCAGATGATGTCGAGCAAGAACAAAGTGAGCATTAGTAAAGCTGGAGAAACACAGAGAAAGTCACGTTAGCTCGCCGGCTAACACCGAGCAGTTGCTAATGTTATCCGGTGCAAAGTTGTATCGCTTTCCACGTTACTTCACCAACTAACGCCACCCATGTTACTTTCCTGTGTACCACTGGTATTATGTCAAAGTGTCAAAGCCTGCAAGAAATGATGTAACGGTAAAAAGCAAATGTGGATCGGTTTGTTTACTGTCCCCTAGTGATGCAGCCACGAGCAGCCAGCTAACGCTACACTAGATCGGACCTGCCGCTGTTTGCTTCGTAACGTTCAATTTAGATTTTATTGCCCTTTACCGATACTCAGGTACACAGCTTCTCCACCTCTCAGTCGCTGTAACTAACGTGACCCACATAATATACAACACAGAGGAAGAGCATCCACTAACACTAGTTAACTAACTGTTATAAAGTGTGACACAATCTCGTTAGAATATTCAGTCCGGCTCACTAACCGTTTCATTATCATCCAATACTTTTAGCTGTGCTGACATTGCTGAGCCTCCGGTGAAAGATACACAGTTACTGAAAGCAGCAGGCGAGCTAACGATGTAGCACGTCGGCTGAATGCAGTCACTGTACCATTATCATGTAACGAGCATGGATTAGTTCAACATCAAGCTGATAAAAACATTACTGTACCGTTGCGGTGGGAGTTTACCTGAGTTTCCACCATGTTGTGTGAAGCTGTCTCCCTGTCTCTCTATAGCCGCTCTCACTTTTTTCGGGAGTACTGTGCCAATATGCCAGTGTCTCGCTGCGCTGAATGGAAGGTACGGCGCCGGTGATGATCTGCCTCTGAGACGGGAACATTTAAGTAACAGAGCCCGAACATGTCTGGAGAAAAGCCACAGCCCGCATGCAGGCGTTTCTGTATTTTGTATGAAAGCGGTTGTGTTTCGGATTATGCTCGCTCATGAGTTAAAGCCAGCACGTGTACGAGCACACGCCTGGTTGCAATCTTAAAACCGCACCGCTAGTGGCCGCTGGAAACTCCACAATGCCCCTTTAATGTTGATGAAATCTGAGTCTTTCATCAAAACGGAAAAGGCATTTTGTGGCTCGTGTGTCTAGGGCTATGATTCTCGCATTGGGTGCGATAGGTTCGGGTTCAAATCCCGGGGAAGCCCTTGCTATGAACCAACAGGTGCTTCTTATTGCTTTTAATCGATAAAGCTTGCTGTACTTTATTTTAATGTTGATGAAATCTGAGTATTTCATCAAAACAGAAAAGGTGTTTTGTGGCTCGTTGGTCTAGGGGTATGATTCTCGCTTCGGGTGCGAGAGGTCCCGGGTTCAAATCCCGGACGAGCCCACCTCTGAACCCATAGAAGCTTCTTTAGGTGCTTTTAATAGATAAAGCTTGTTTTACTTTAACGTTGAGGAAATCTGAGTCTTTCATCAAAACAGAAAAGGTGTTTTGTGGCTCGTTGGTCTAGGGGTATGATTCTCGCTTAGGGTGCGAGAGGTCCCGGGTTCAAATCCCGGACGAGCCCTTACCAAGAAACCGTCGTTGCTTCAAATATGAAGCTATTTTCACTGTAATTTAAAGGGGCCATATGTAAGTTTTTGATTTTAGTAAATCAAATTTTCATTGCCTTATTGTCAATGGGCTGAAAAGTCACTTAGAAATGAAGCACACGCCTGTTTTCTCCGTTGCTCGCATCAGCCACTATTCTGCTTTTAATGTGAGGACACCGGGTCGGATTCAGCCCTGTGCGCGCTCCCGAGCCTCTCACGCTACAGCGACAACACGGCAGCTAACGACATGCAGTCCACTAACAGCATAAACATAACCGGCTCACAGTAAAACACGGGCTCCACGTAAGGCCACAAAACAACAATAAAGGTTTATGTGCTGAAGCCCATCAGACCAAACAGGTTCAGATGATGTCGAGCAAGAACAAAGTGAGCATTAGTAAAGCTGGAGAAACACAGAGAAAGTCACGTTAGCTCGCCGGCTAACACCGAGCAGTTGCTAATGTTATCCGGTGCAAAGTTGTATCGCTTTCCACGTTACTTCACCAACTAACGCCACCCATGTTACTTTCCTGTGTACCACTGGTATTATGTCAAAGTGTCAAAGCCTGCAAGAAATGATGTAACGGTAAAAAGCAAATGTGGATCGGTTTGTTTACTGTCCCCTAGTGATGCAGCCACGAGCAGCCAGCTAACGCTACACTAGATCGGACCTGCCGCTGTTTGCTTCGTAACGTTCAATTTAGATTTTATTGCCCTTTACCGATACTCAGGTACACAGCTTCTCCACCTCTCAGTCGCTGTAACTAACGTGACCCACATAATATACAACACAGAGGAAGAGCATCCACTAACACTAGTTAACTAACTGTTATAAAGTGTGACACAATCTCGTTAGAATATTCAGTCCGGCTCACTAACCGTTTCATTATCATCCAATACTTTTAGCTGTGCTGACATTGCTGAGCCTCCGGTGAAAGATACACAGTTACTGAAAGCAGCAGGCGAGCTAACGATGTAGCACGTCGGCTGAATGCAGTCACTGTACCATTATCATGTAACGAGCATGGATTAGTTCAACATCAAGCTGATAAAAACATTACTGTACCGTTGCGGTGGGAGTTTACCTGAGTTTCCACCATGTTGTGTGAAGCTGTCTCCCTGTCTCTCTATAGCCGCTCTCACTTTTTTCGGGAGTACTGTGCCAATATGCCAGTGTCTCGCTGCGCTGAATGGAAGGTACGGCGCCGGTGATGATCTGCCTCTGAGACGGGAACATTTAAGTAACAGAGCCCGAACATGTCTGGAGAAAAGCCACAGCCCGCATGCAGGCGTTTCTGTATTTCTGTATGAAAGCGGTTGTGTTTCGGATTATGCTCGCTCATGAGTTAAAGCCAGCACGTGTACGAGCACACGCCTGGTTGCAATCTTAAAACCGCACCGCTAGTGGCCGCTGGAAACTCCACAATGCCCCTTTAATGTTGATGAAATCTGAGTCTTTCATCAAAACGGAAAAGGCATTTTGTGGCTCGTGTGTCTAGGGCTATGATTCTCGCATTGGGTGCGATAGGTTCCGGGTTCAAATCCCGGGGAAGCCCTTGCTATGAACCAACAGGTGCTTCTTATTGCTTTTAATCGATAAAGCTTGCTCTACTTTATTTTAATGTTGATGAAATCTGAGTATTTCATCAAAACAGAAAAGGTGTTTTGTGGCTCGTTGGTCTAGGGGTATGATTCTCGCTTCGGGTGCGAGAGGTCCCGGGTTCAAATCCCGGACGAGCCCACCCTCTGAACCCATAGAAGCTTCTTTATTGCTTTTAATATAAAGCTTGTTTTCCAGTGATTTCATTTGGATGAAATCTGATTATTTCATCAACGCAGAAAAGGAGATTTGTGGCTCGTTGGTCTAGGGGTATGATTCTCGCTTTGGGTGCGAGAGGTCCCGGGTTCAAATCCCGGACGAGCCCTTGGAATGGGAGGTCCGGGTTCAAAACCCGGGGGAGCACTTGCTATGAACCCGTAGGTGCTTTTAATAGATAAAGCTTGTTTTACTTTAACGTTGAGGAAATCTGAGTCTTTCATCAAAACAGAAAAGGTGTTTTGTGGCTCGTTGGTCTAGGGGTATGATTCTCGCTTAGGGTGCGAGAGGTCCCGGGTTCAAATCCCGGACGAGCCCTTACCAAGAAACCGTCGTTGCTTCAAATATGAAGCTATTTTCACTGTAATTTAAAGGGGCCATATGTAAGTTTTTGATTTTAGTAAATCAAATTTTCATTGCCTTATTGTCAATGGGCTGAAAAGTCACTTAGAAATGAAGCACACGCCTGTTTTCTCCGTTGCTCGCATCAGCCACTATTCTGCTTTTAATGTGAGGACACCGGGTCGGATTCAGCCCTGTGCGCGCTCCCGAGCCTCTCACGCTACAGCGACAACACGGCAGCTAACGACATGCAGTCCACTAACAGCATAAACATAACCGGCTCACAGTAAAACACGGGCTCCACGTAAGGCCACAAAACAACAATAAAGGTTTATGTGCTGAAGCCCATCAGACCAAACAGGTTCAGATGATGTCGAGCAAGAACAAAGTGAGCATTAGTAAAGCTGGAGAAACACAGAGAAAGTCACGTTAGCTCGCCGGCTAACACCGAGCAGTTGCTAATGTTATCCGGTGCAAAGTTGTATCGCTTTCCACGTTACTTCACCAACTAACGCCACCCATGTTACTTTCCTGTGTACCACTGGTATTATGTCAAAGTGTCAAAGCCTGCAAGAAATGATGTAACGGTAAAAAGCAAATGTGGATCGGTTTGTTTACTGTCCCCTAGTGATGCAGCCACGAGCAGCCAGCTAACGCTACACTAGATCGGACCTGCCGCTGTTTGCTTCGTAACGTTCAATTTAGATTTTATTGCCCTTTACCGATACTCAGGTACACAGCTTCTCCACCTCTCAGTCGCTGTAACTAACGTGACCCACATAATATACAACACAGAGGAAGAGCATCCACTAACACTAGTTAACTAACTGTTATAAAGTGTGACACAATCTCGTTAGAATATTCAGTCCGGCTCACTAACCGTTTCATTATCATCCAATACTTTTAGCTGTGCTGACATTGCTGAGCCTCCGGTGAAAGATACACAGTTACTGAAAGCAGCAGGCGAGCTAACGATGTAGCACGTCGGCTGAATGCAGTCACTGTACCATTATCATGTAACGAGCATGGATTAGTTCAACATCAAGCTGATAAAAACATTACTGTACCGTTGCGGTGGGAGTTTACCTGAGTTTCCACCATGTTGTGTGAAGCTGTCTCCCTGTCTCTCTATAGCCGCTCTCACTTTTTTCGGGAGTACTGTGCCAATATGCCAGTGTCTCGCTGCGCTGAATGGAAGGTACGGCGCCGGTGATGATCTGCCTCTGAGACGGGAACATTTAAGTAACAGAGCCCGAACATGTCTGGAGAAAAGCCACAGCCCGCATGCAGGCGTTTCTGTATTTCTGTATGAAAGCGGTTGTGTTTCGGATTATGCTCGCTCATGAGTTAAAGCCAGCACGTGTACGAGCACACGCCTGGTTGCAATCTTAAAACCGCACCGCTAGTGGCCGCTGGAAACTCCACAATGCCCCTTTAATGTTGATGAAATCTGAGTCTTTCATCAAAACGGAAAAGGCATTTTGTGGCTCGTGTGTCTAGGGCTATGATTCTCGCATTGGGTGCGATAGGTTCCGGGTTCAAATCCCGGGGAAGCCCTTGCTATGAACCAACAGGTGCTTCTTATTGCTTTTAATCGATAAAGCTTGCTGTACTTTATTTTAATGTTGATGAAATCTGAGTATTTCATCAAAACAGAAAAGGTGTTTTGTGGCTCGTTGGTCTAGGGGTATGATTCTCGCTTCGGGTGCGAGAGGTCCCGGGTTCAAATCCCGGACGAGCCCACCCTCTGAACCCATAGCTTCTTTATTGCTTTTAATAGATAAAGCTTGTTTTACTTTAACGTTGAGGAAATCTGAGTCTTTCATCAAAACAGAAAAGGTGTTTTGTGGCTCGTTGGTCTAGGGGTATGATTCTCGCTTAGGGTGCGAGAGGTCCCGGGTTCAAATCCCGGACGAGCCCTTACCAAGAAACCGTCGTTGCTTCAAATATGAAGCTATTTTCACTGTAATTTAAAGGGGCCATATGTAAGTTTTTGATTTTAGTAAATCAAATTTTCATTGCCTTATTGTCAATGGGCTGAAAAGTCACTTAGAAATGAAGCACACGCCTGTTTTCTCCGTTGCTCGCATCAGCCACTATTCTGCTTTTAATGTGAGGACACCGGGTCGGATTCAGCCCTGTGCGCGCTCCCGAGCCTCTCACGCTACAGCGACAACACGGCAGCTAACGACATGCAGTCCACTAACAGCATAAACATAACCGGCTCACAGTAAAACACGGGCTCCACGTAAGGCCACAAAACAACAATAAAGGTTTATGTGCTGAAGCCCATCAGACCAAACAGGTTCAGATGATGTCGAGCAAGAACAAAGTGAGCATTAGTAAAGCTGGAGAAACACAGAGAAAGTCACGTTAGCTCGCCGGCTAACACCGAGCAGTTGCTAATGTTATCCGGTGCAAAGTTGTATCGCTTTCCACGTTACTTCACCAACTAACGCCACCCATGTTACTTTCCTGTGTACCACTGGTATTATGTCAAAGTGTCAAAGCCTGCAAGAAATGATGTAACGGTAAAAAGCAAATGTGGATCGGTTTGTTTACTGTCCCCTAGTGATGCAGCCACGAGCAGCCAGCTAACGCTACACTAGATCGGACCTGCCGCTGTTTGCTTCGTAACGTTCAATTTAGATTTTATTGCCCTTTACCGATACTCAGGTACACAGCTTCTCCACCTCTCAGTCGCTGTAACTAACGTGACCCACATAATATACAACACAGAGGAAGAGCATCCACTAACACTAGTTAACTAACTGTTATAAAGTGTGACACAATCTCGTTAGAATATTCAGTCCGGCTCACTAACCGTTTCATTATCATCCAATACTTTTAGCTGTGCTGACATTGCTGAGCCTCCGGTGAAAGATACACAGTTACTGAAAGCAGCAGGCGAGCTAACGATGTAGCACGTCGGCTGAATGCAGTCACTGTACCATTATCATGTAACGAGCATGGATTAGTTCAACATCAAGCTGATAAAAACATTACTGTACCGTTGCGGTGGGAGTTTACCTGAGTTTCCACCATGTTGTGTGAAGCTGTCTCCCTGTCTCTCTATAGCCGCTCTCACTTTTTTCGGGAGTACTGTGCCAATATGCCAGTGTCTCGCTGCGCTGAATGGAAGGTACGGCGCCGGTGATGATCTGCCTCTGAGACGGGAACATTTAAGTAACAGAGCCCGAACATGTCTGGAGAAAAGCCACAGCCCGCATGCAGGCGTTTCTGTATTTCTGTATGAAAGCGGTTGTGTTTCGGATTATGCTCGCTCATGAGTTAAAGCCAGCACGTGTACGAGCACACGCCTGGTTGCAATCTTAAAACCGCACCGCTAGTGGCCGCTGGAAACTCC
This sequence comes from Micropterus salmoides, assembly GCF_014851395.1. Classification (NCBI taxonomy): domain Eukaryota; kingdom Metazoa; phylum Chordata; class Actinopteri; order Centrarchiformes; family Centrarchidae; genus Micropterus; species Micropterus salmoides. Next base: position 19,549 of record NW_024041682.1, on the reverse strand, counting down.
ACAATGCCCCTTTAATGTTGATGAAATCTGAGTCTTTCATCAAAACGGAAAAGGCATTTTGTGGCTCGTGTGTCTAGGGCTATGATTCTCGCATTGGGTGCGATAGGTTCCGGGTTCAAATCCCGGGGAAGCCCTTGCTATGAACCAACAGGTGCTTCTTATTGCTTTTAATCGATAAAGCTTGCTCTACTTTATTTTAATGTTGATGAAATCTGAGTATTTCATCAAAACAGAAAAGGTGTTTTGTGGCTCGTTGGTCTAGGGGTATGATTCTCGCTTCGGGTGCGAGAGGTCCCGGGTTCAAATCCCGGACGAGCCCACCCTCTGAACCCATAGAAGCTTCTTTATTGCTTTTAATATATAAAGCTTGTTTTCCAGTGATTTCATTTGGATGAAATCTGATTATTTCATCAACGCAGAAAAGGAGATTTGTGGCTCGTTGGTCTAGGGGTATGATTCTCGCTTTGGGTGCGAGAGGTCCCGGGTTCAAATCCCGGACGAGCCCTTGGAATGGGAGGTCCCGGGTTCAAAACCCGGGGGAGCACTTGCTATGAACCCGTAGGTGCTTTTAATAGATAAAGCTTGTTTTACTTTAACGTTGAGGAAATCTGAGTCTTTCATCAAAACAGAAAAGGTGTTTTGTGGCTCGTTGGTCTAGGGGTATGATTCTCGCTTAGGGTGCGAGAGGTCCCGGGTTCAAATCCCGGACGAGCCCTTACCAAGAAACCGTCGTTGCTTCAAATATGAAGCTATTTTCACTGTAATTTAAAGGGGCCATATGTAAGTTTTTGATTTTAGTAAATCAAATTTTCATTGCCTTATTGTCAATGGGCTGAAAAGTCACTTAGAAATGAAGCACACGCCTGTTTTCTCCGTTGCTCGCATCAGCCACTATTCTGCTTTTAATGTGAGGACACCGGGTCGGATTCAGCCCTGTGCGCGCTCCCGAGCCTCTCACGCTACAGCGACAACACGGCAGCTAACGACATGCAGTCCACTAACAGCATAAACATAACCGGCTCACAGTAAAACACGGGCTCCACGTAAGGCCACAAAACAACAATAAAGGTTTATGTGCTGAAGCCCATCAGACCAAACAGGTTCAGATGATGTCGAGCAAGAACAAAGTGAGCATTAGTAAAGCTGGAGAAACACAGAGAAAGTCACGTTAGCTCGCCGGCTAACACCGAGCAGTTGCTAATGTTATCCGGTGCAAAGTTGTATCGCTTTCCACGTTACTTCACCAACTAACGCCACCCATGTTACTTTCCTGTGTACCACTGGTATTATGTCAAAGTGTCAAAGCCTGCAAGAAATGATGTAACGGTAAAAAGCAAATGTGGATCGGTTTGTTTACTGTCCCCTAGTGATGCAGCCACGAGCAGCCAGCTAACGCTACACTAGATCGGACCTGCCGCTGTTTGCTTCGTAACGTTCAATTTAGATTTTATTGCCCTTTACCGATACTCAGGTACACAGCTTCTCCACCTCTCAGTCGCTGTAACTAACGTGACCCACATAATATACAACACAGAGGAAGAGCATCCACTAACACTAGTTAACTAACTGTTATAAAGTGTGACACAATCTCGTTAGAATATTCAGTCCGGCTCACTAACCGTTTCATTATCATCCAATACTTTTAGCTGTGCTGACATTGCTGAGCCTCCGGTGAAAGATACACAGTTACTGAAAGCAGCAGGCGAGCTAACGATGTAGCACGTCGGCTGAATGCAGTCACTGTACCATTATCATGTAACGAGCATGGATTAGTTCAACATCAAGCTGATAAAAACATTACTGTACCGTTGCGGTGGGAGTTTACCTGAGTTTCCACCATGTTGTGTGAAGCTGTCTCCCTGTCTCTCTATAGCCGCTCTCACTTTTTTCGGGAGTACTGTGCCAATATGCCAGTGTCTCGCTGCGCTGAATGGAAGGTACGGCGCCGGTGATGATCTGCCTCTGAGACGGGAACATTTAAGTAACAGAGCCCGAACATGTCTGGAGAAAAGCCACAGCCCGCATGCAGGCGTTTCTGTATTTCTGTATGAAAGCGGTTGTGTTTCGGATTATGCTCGCTCATGAGTTAAAGCCAGCACGTGTACGAGCACACGCCTGGTTGCAATCTTAAAACCGCACCGCTAGTGGCCGCTGGAAACTCCACAATGCCCCTTTAATGTTGATGAAATCTGAGTCTTTCATCAAAACGGAAAAGGCATTTTGTGGCTCGTGTGTCTAGGGCTATGATTCTCGCATTGGGTGCGATAGGTTCCGGGTTCAAATCCCGGGGAAGCCCTTGCTATGAACCAACAGGTGCTTCTTATTGCTTTTAATCGATAAAGCTTGCTCTACTTTATTTTAATGTTGATGAAATCTGAGTATTTCATCAAAACAGAAAAGGTGTTTTGTGGCTCGTTGGTCTAGGGGTATGATTCTCGCTTCGGGTGCGAGAGGTCCCGGGTTCAAATCCCGGACGAGCCCACCCTCTGAACCCATAGAAGCTTCTTTATTGCTTTTAATATATAAAGCTTGTTTTACTTTAACGTTGAGAAATCTGAGTCTTTCATCAAAACAGAAAAGGTGTTTTGTGGCTCGTTGGTCTAGGGGTATGATTCTAGCTTAGGGTGCGAGAGGTCCCGGGTTCAAATCCCGGACGAGCCCACCCTCTGAACCCATAGAAGCTTCTTTATTGCTTTTAATATATAAAGCTTGTTTTCCAGTGATTTCATTTGGATGAAATCTGATTATTTCATCAACGCAGAAAAGGAGATTTGTGGCTCGTTGGTCTAGGGGTATGATTCTCGCTTTGGGTGCGAGAGGTCCCGGGTTCAAATCCCGGACGAGCCCTTGGAATGGGAGGTCCCGGGTTCAAAACCCGGGGGAGCACTTGCTATGAACCCGTAGGTGCTTTTAATAGATAAAGCTTGTTTTACTTTAACGTTGAGGAAATCTGAGTCTTTCATCAAAACAGAAAAGGGTTTTGTGGCTCGTTGGTCTAGGGGTATGATTCTCGCTTAGGGTGCGAGAGGTCCCGGGTTCAAATCCCGGACGAGCCCTTACCAAGAAACCGTCGTTGCTTCAAATATGAAGCTATTTTCACTGTAATTTAAAGGGGCCATATGTAAGTTTTTGATTTTAGTAAATCAAATTTTCATTGCCTTATTGTCAATGGGCTGAAAAGTCACTTAGAAATGAAGCACACGCCTGTTTTCTCCGTTGCTCGCATCAGCCACTATTCTGCTTTTAATGTGAGGACACCGGGTCGGATTCAGCCCTGTGCGCGCTCCCGAGCCTCTCACGCTACAGCGACAACACGGCAGCTAACGACATGCAGTCCACTAACAGCATAAACATAACCGGCTCACAGTAAAACACGGGCTCCACGTAAGGCCACAAAACAACAATAAAGGTTTATGTGCTGAAGCCCATCAGACCAAACAGGTTCAGATGATGTCGAGCAAGAACAAAGTGAGCATTAGTAAAGCTGGAGAAACACAGAGAAAGTCACGTTAGCTCGCCGGCTAACACCGAGCAGTTGCTAATGTTATCCGGTGCAAAGTTGTATCGCTTTCCACGTTACTTCACCAACTAACGCCACCCATGTTACTTTCCTGTGTACCACTGGTATTATGTCAAAGTGTCAAAGCCTGCAAGAAATGATGTAACGGTAAAAAGCAAATGTGGATCGGTTTGTTTACTGTCCCCTAGTGATGCAGCCACGAGCAGCCAGCTAACGCTACACTAGATCGGACCTGCCGCTGTTTGCTTCGTAACGTTCAATTTAGATTTTATTGCCCTTTACCGATACTCAGGTACACAGCTTCTCCACCTCTCAGTCGCTGTAACTAACGTGACCCACATAATATACAACACAGAGGAAGAGCATCCACTAACACTAGTTAACTAACTGTTATAAAGTGTGACACAATCTCGTTAGAATATTCAGTCCGGCTCACTAACCGTTTCATTATCATCCAATTTTAGCTGTGCTGACATTGCTGAGCCTCCGGTGAAAGATACACAGTTACTGAAAGCAGCAGGCGAGCTAACGATGTAGCACGTCGGCTGAATGCAGTCACTGTACCATTATCATGTAACGAGCATGGATTAGTTCAACATCAAGCTGATAAAAACATTACTGTACCGTTGCGGTGGGAGTTTACCTGAGTTTCCACCATGTTGTGTGAAGCTGTCTCCCTGTCTCTCTATAGCCGCTCTCACTTTTTTCGGGAGTACTGTGCCAATATGCCAGTGTCTCGCTGCGCTGAATGGAAGGTACGGCGCCGGTGATGATCTGCCTCTGAGACGGGAACATTTAAGTAACAGAGCCCGAACATGTCTGGAGAAAAGCCACAGCCCGCATGCAGGCGTTTCTGTATTTCTGTATGAAAGCGGTTGTGTTTCGGATTATGCTCGCTCATGAGTTAAAGCCAGCACGTGTACGAGCACACGCCTGGTTGCAATCTTAAAACCGCACCGCTAGTGGCCGCTGGAAACTCCACAATGCCCCTTTAATGTTGATGAAATCTGAGTCTTTCATCAAAACGGAAAAGGCATTTTGTGGCTCGTGTGTCTAGGGCTATGATTCTCGCATTGGGTGCGATAGGTTCCGGGGCGTTCCGGGTTCAAATCCCGGAAGCCCTTGGAATGGGAGGTCCCGGGTTCAAAACCGGGGGAGCACTTGCTATGAACCCGTAGGTGCTTTTAATAGATAAAGCTTGTTTACTTTAACGTTGAGGAAATCTGAGTCTTTCATCAAAACAGAAAAGGTGTTTTGTGGCTCGTTGGTCTAGGGGTATGATTCTCGCTTAGGGTGCGAGAGGTCCCGGCTTCAAATCCCGGACGAGCCTTACCAAGAAACCGTCGTTGCTTCAAATATGAAGCTATTTTCACTGTAATTTAAAGGGGCCATATGTAAGTTTTGATTTTAGTAAATCAAATTTTCATTGCCTTATTGTCAATGGGCTGAAAAGTCACTTAGAAATGAAGCACACGCCTGTTTTCTCCGTTGCTCGCATCAGCCACTATTCTGCTTTAATGTGAGGACACCGGGTCGGATTCAGCCCTGTGCGCGCTCCCGAGCCTCTCACGCTACAGCGACAACACGGCAGCTAACGACATGCAGTCCACTAACAGCATAAACATAACCGGCTCACAGTAAAACACGGGCTCCACGTAAGGCCACAAAACAACAATAAAGGTTTATGTGCTGAAGCCCATCAGACCAAACAGGTTCAGATGATGTCGAGCAAGAACAAAGTGAGCATTAGTAAAGCTGGAGAAACACAGAGAAAGTCACGTTAGCTCGCCGGCTAACACCGAGCAGTTGCTAATGTTATCCGGTGCAAAGTTGTATCGCTTTCCACGTTACTTCACCAACTAACGCCACCCATGTTACTTTCCTGTGTACCACTGGTATTATGTCAAAGTGTCAAAGCCTGCAAGAAATGATGTAACGGTAAAAAGCAAATGTGGATCGGTTTGTTTACTGTCCCCTAGTGATGCAGCCACGAGCAGCCAGCTAACGCTACACTAGATCGGACCTGCCGCTGTTTGCTTCATAACGTTCAATTTAGATTTTATTGCCCTTTACGATACTCAGGTACACAGCTTCTCCACCTCTCAGTCGCTGTAACTAACGTGACCACATAATATACAACACAGAGGAAGAGCATCCACTAACACTAGTTAACTAACTGTTATAAAGTGTGACACAATCTCGTTAGAATATTCAGTCCGGCTCACTAACCGTTTCATTATCATCCAATACTTTTAGCTGTGCTGACATTGCTGAGCCTCCGGTGAAAGATACACAGTTACTGAAAGCAGCAGGCGAGCTAACGATGTAGCACGTCGGCTGAATGCAGTCACTGTACCATTATCATGTAACGAGCATGGATTAGTTCAACATCAAGCTGATAAAAACATTACTGTACCGTTGCGGTGGGAGTTTACTGAGTTTCCACCATGTTGTGTGAAGCTGTCTCCCTGTCTCTCTATAGCCGCTCTCACTTTTTTCGGGAGTACTGTGCCAATATGCCAGTGTCTCGCTGCGCTGAATGGAAGGTACGGCGCCGGTGATGATCTGCCTCTGAGACGGGAACATTTAAGTAACAGAGCCCGAACATGTCTGGAGAAAAGCCACAGCCCGCATGCAGGCGTTTCTGTATTTGTGTATGAAAGCGGTTGTGTTCGGATTATGCTCGCTCATGAGTTAAGCCAGCACGTGTACGAGCACACGCCTGGTTGCAATCTTAAAACCGCACCGCTAGTGGCCGCTGGAAACTCCACAATGCCCCTTTAATGTTGATGAAATCTGAGTCTTTCATCAAAACGGAAAAGGCATTTTGTGGCTCGTGTGTCTAGGGCTATGATTCTCGCATTGGGTGCGATAGGTTCCGGGTTCAAATCCCGGGGAAGCCCTGCTATGAACCAACAGGTGCTTCTTATTGCTTTTAATCGATAAAGCTTGCTCTACTTTATTTTAATGTTGATGAAATCTGAGTATTTCATCAAAACAGAAGCGGTGTTTTGTGGCTCGTTGGTCTAGGGGTATGATTCTCGCTTCGGGTGCGAGAGGTCCCGGGTTCAAATCCCGGACGAGCCCACCCTCTGAACCCATAGAAGCTTCTTATTGCTTTTAATATATAAAGCTTGTTTACTTTAACGTTGAGGAAATCTGAGTCTTTCATCAAAACAGAAAAGGTTTTGTGGCTCGTTGGTCTAGGGGTATGATTCTAGCTTAGGGTGCGAGAGGTCCCGGGTTCAATCCCGGACGAGCCCACCCTCTGAACCCATAGAAGCTTCTTTATTGCTTTTAATATAAAGCTTGTTTTCCAGTGATTTCATTTGGATGAAATCTGATTATTTCATCAACGCAGAAAAGGAGATTTGTGGCTCGTTGGTCTAGGGGTATGATTCTCGCTTAGGGTGCGAGAGGTCCCGGGTTCAAATCCCGGACGAGCCCTTACCAAGAAACCGTCGTTGCTTCAAATATGAAGCTATTTTCACTGTAATTTAAAGGGGCCATATGTAAGTTTTTGATTTTAGTAAATCAAATTTTCATTGCCTTATTGTCAATGGGCTGAAAAGTCACTTAGAAATGAAGCACACGCCTGTTTTCTCCGTTGCTCGCATCAGCCACTATTCTGCTTTTAATGTGAGGACACCGGGTCGGATTCAGCCCTGTGCGCGCTCCCGAGCCTCTCACGCTACAGCGACAACACGGCAGCTAACGACATGCAGTCCACTAACAGCATAAACATAACCGGCTCACAGTAAAACACGGGCTCCACGTAAGGCCACAAAACAACAATAAAGGTTTATGTGCTGAAGCCCATCAGACCAAACAGGTTCAGATGATGTCGAGCAAGAACAAAGTGAGCATTAGTAAAGCTGGAGAAACACAGAGAAAGTCACGTTAGCTCGCCGGCTAACACCGAGCAGTTGCTAATGTTATCCGGTGCAAAGTTGTATCGCTTTCCACGTTACTTCACCAACTAACGCCACCCATGTTACTTTCCTGTGTACCACTGGTATTATGTCAAAGTGTCAAAGCCTGCAAGAAATGATGTAACGGTAAAAAGCAAATGTGGATCGGTTTGTTTACTGTCCCCTAGTGATGCAGCCACGAGCAGCCAGCTAACGCTACACTAGATCGGACCTGCCGCTGTTTGCTTCGTAACGTTCAATTTAGATTTTATTGCCCTTTACCGATACTCAGGTACACAGCTTCTCCACCTCTCAGTCGCTGTAACTAACGTGACCCACATAATATACAACACAGAGGAAGAGCATCCACTAACACTAGTTAACTAACTGTTATAAAGTGTGACACAATCTCGTTAGAATATTCAGTCCGGCTCACTAACCGTTTCATTATCATCCAATACTTTTAGCTGTGCTGACATTGCTGAGCCTCCGGTGAAAGATACACAGTTACTGAAAGCAGCAGGCGAGCTAACGATGTAGCACGTCGGCTGAATGCAGTCACTGTACCATTATCATGTAACGAGCATGGATTAGTTCAACATCAAGCTGATAAAAACATTACTGTACCGTTGCGGTGGGAGTTTACCTGAGTTTCCACCATGTTGTGTGAAGCTGTCTCCCTGTCTCTCTATAGCCGCTCTCACTTTTTTCGGGAGTACTGTGCCAATATGCCAGTGTCTCGCTGCGCTGAATGGAAGGTACGGCGCCGGTGATGATCTGCCTCTGAGACGGGAACATTTAAGTAACAGAGCCCGAACATGTCTGGAGAAAAGCCACAGCCCGCATGCAGGCGTTTCTGTATTTGTGTATGAAAGCGGTTGTGTTTCGGATTATGCTCGCTCATGAGTTAAAGCCAGCACGTGTACGAGCACACGCCTGGTTGCAATCTTAAAACCGCACCGCTAGTGGCCGCTGGAAACTCCACAATGCCCCTTTAATGTTGATGAAATCTGAGTCTTTCATCAAAACGGAAAAGGCATTTTGTGGCTCGTGTGTCTAGGGCTATGATTCTCGCATTGGGTGCGATAGGTTCCGGGTTCAAATCCGGGGAAGCCCTTGCTATGAACCAACAGGTGCTTCTTATTGCTTTTAATCGATAAAGCTTGCTGTACTTTATTTTAATGTTGATGAAATCTGAGTATTTCATCAAAACAGAAAAGGTGTTTTGTGGCTCGTTGGTCTAGGGGTATGATTCTCGCTTTGGGTGCGAGAGGTCCCGGGTTCAAATCCCGGACGAGCCCTTGGAATGGGAGGTCCCGGGTTCAAAACCCGGGGAGCACTTGCTATGAACCCGTAGGTGCTTTTAATAGATAAAGCTTGTTTTACTTTAACGTTGAGGAAATCTGAGTCTTTCATCAAAACAGAAAAGGTGTTTTGTGGCTCGTTGGTCTAGGGGTATGATTCTCGCTTAGGGTGCGAGAGGTCCCGGCTTCAAATCCCGGACGAGCCCTTACCAAGAAACCGTCGTTGCTTCAAATATGAAGCTATTTTCACTGTAATTTAAAGGGGCCATATGTAAGTTTTTGATTTTAGTAAATCAAATTTTCATTGCCTTATTGTCAATGGGCTGAAAAGTCACTTAGAAATGAAGCACACGCCTGTTTTCTCCGTTGCTCGCATCAGCCACTATTCTGCTTTTAATGTGAGGACACCGGGTCGGATTCAGCCCTGTGCGCGCTCCCGAGCCTCTCACGCTACAGCGACAACACGGCAGCTAACGACATGCAGTCCACTAACAGCATAAACATAACCGGCTCACAGTAAAACACGGGCTCCACGTAAGGCCACAAAACAACAATAAAGGTTTATGTGCTGAAGCCCATCAGACCAAACAGGTTCAGATGATGTCGAGCAAGAACAAAGTGAGCATTAGTAAAGCTGGAGAAACACAGAGAAAGTCACGTTAGCTCGCCGGCTAACACCGAGCAGTTGCTAATGTTATCCGGTGCAAAGTTGTATCGCTTTCCACGTTACTTCACCAACTAACGCCACCCATGTTACTTTCCTGTGTACCACTGGTATTATGTCAAAGTGTCAAAGCCTGCAACAAATGATGTAACGGTAAAAAGCAAATGTGGATCGGTTTGTTTACTGTCCCCTAGTGATGCAGCCACGAGCAGCCAGCTAACGCTACACTAGATCGGACCTGCCGCTGTTTGCTTCGTAACGTTCAATTTAGATTTTATTGCCCTTTACCGATACTCAGGTACACAGCTTCTCCACCTCTCAGTCGCTGTAACTAACGTGACCCACATAATATACAACACAGAGGAAGAGCATCCACTAACACTAGTTAACTAACTGTTATAAAGTGTGACACAATCTCGTTAGAATATTCAGTCCGGCTCACTAACCGTTTCATTATCATCCAATACTTTTAGCTGTGCTGACATTGCTGAGCCTCCGGTGAAAGATACACAGTTACTGAAAGCAGCAGGCGAGCTAACGATGTAGCACGTCGGCTGAATGCAGTCACTGTACCATTATCATGTAACGAGCATGGATTAGTTCAACATCAAGCTGATAAAAACATTACTGTACCGTTGCGGTGGGAGTTTACCTGAGTTTCCACCATGTTGTGTGAAGCTGTCTCCCTGTCTCTCTATAGCCGCTCTCACTTTTTCGGGAGTACTGTGCCAATATGCCAGTGTCTCGCTGCGCTGAATGGAAGGTACGGCGCCGGTGATGATCTGCCTCTGAGACGGGAACATTTAAGTAACAGAGCCCGAACATGTCTGGAGAAAAGCCACAGCCCGCATGCAGGCGTTTCTGTATTTGTGTATGAAAGCGGTTGTGTTTCGGATTATGCTCGCTCATGAGTTAAAGCCAGCACGTGTACGAGCACACGCCTGGTTGCAATCTTAAAACCGCACCGCTAGTGGCCGCTGGAAACTCCACAATGCCCCTTTAATGTTGATGAAATCTGAGTCTTTCATCAAAACGGAAAAGGCATTTTGTGGCTCGTGTGTCTAGGGCTATGATTCTCGCATTGGGTGCGATAGGTTCCGGGTTCAAATCCCGGGGAAGCCCTTGCTATGAACCAACAGGTGCTTCTTATTGCTTTAATCGATAAAGCTTGCTGTACTTTATTTTAATGTTGATGAAATCTGAGTATTTCATCAAAACAGAAGCGGTGTTTTGTGGCTCGTTGGTCTAGGGGTATGATTCTCGCTTTGGGTGCGAGAGGTCCCGGGTTCAAATCCCGGACGAGCCCTTGGAATGGGAGGTCCCGGGTTCAAAACCCGGGGGAGCACTTGCTATGAACCCGTAGGTGCTTTTAATAGATAAAGCTTGTTTTACTTTAACGTTGAGGAAATCTGAGTCTTTCATCAAAACAGAAAAGGTGTTTTGTGGCTCGTTGGTCTAGGGGTATGATTCTCGCTTAGGGTGCGAGAGGTCCCGGCTTCAAATCCCGGACGAGCCCTTACCAAGAAACCGTCGTTGCTTCAAATATGAAGCTATTTTCACTGTAATTTAAAGGGGCCATATGTAAGTTTTTGATTTTAGTAAATCAAATTTTCATTGCCTTATTGTCAATGGGCTGAAAAGTCACTTAGAAATGAAGCACACGCCTGTTTTCTCCGTTGCTCGCATCAGCCACTATTCTGCTTTTAATGTGAGGACACCGGGTCGGATTCAGCCCTGTGCGCGCTCCCGAGCCTCTCACGCTACAGCGACAACACGGCAGCTAACGACATGCAGTCCACTAACAGCATAAACATAACCGGCTCACAGTAAAACACGGGCTCCACGTAAGGCCACAAAACAACAATAAAGGTTTATGTGCTGAAGCCCATCAGACCAAACAGGTTCAGATGATGTCGAGCAAGAACAAAGTGAGCATTAGTAAAGCTGGAGAAACACAGAGAAAGTCACGTTAGCTCGCCGGCTAACACCGAGCAGTTGCTAATGTTATCCGGTGCAAAGTTGTATCGCTTTCCACGTTACTTCACCAACTAACGCCACCCATGTTACTTTCCTGTGTACCACTGGTATTATGTCAAAGTGTCAAAGCCTGCAAGAAATGATGTAACGGTAAAAAGCAAATGTGGATCGGTTTGTTTACTGTCCCCTAGTGATGCAGCCACGAGCAGCCAGCTAACGCTACACTAGATCGGACCTGCCGCTGTTTGCTTCGTAACGTTCAATTTAGATTTTATTGCCCTTTACCGATACTCAGGTACACAGCTTCTCCACCTCTCAGTCGCTGTAACTAACGTGACCCACATAATATACAACACAGAGGAAGAGCATCCACTAACACTAGTTAACTAACTGTTATAAAGTGTGACACAATCTCGTTAGAATATTCAGTCCGGCTCACTAACCGTTTCATTATCATCCAATACTTTTAGCTGTGCTGACATTGCTGAGCCTCCGGTGAAAGATACACAGTTACTGAAAGCAGCAGGCGAGCTAACGATGTAGCACGTCGGCTGAATGCAGTCACTGTACCATTATCATGTAACGAGCATGGATTAGTTCAACATCAAGCTGATAAAAACATTACTGTACCGTTGCGGTGGGAGTTTACCTGAGTTTCCACCATGTTGTGTGAAGCTGTCTCCCTGTCTCTCTATAGCCGCTCTCACTTTTTTCGGGAGTACTGTGCCAATATGCCAGTGTCTCGCTGCGCTGAATGGAAGGTACGGCGCCGGTGATGATCTGCCTCTGAGACGGGAACGTTTAAGTAACAGAGCCCGAACATGTCTGGAGAAAGCCACAGCCCGCATGCAGGCGTTTCTGTATTTCTGTATGAAAGCGGTTGTGTTTCGGATTATGCTCGCTCATGAGTTAAAGCCAGCACGTGTACGAGCACACGCCTGGTTGCAATCTTAAAACCGCACCGCTAGTGGCCGCTGGAAACTCCACAATGCCCCTTTAATGTTGATGAAATCTGAGTCTTTCATCAAAACGGAAAAGGCATTTTGTGGCTCGTGTGTCTAGGGCTATGATTCTCGCATTGGGTGCGATAGGTTCGGGTTCAAATCCCGGGAAGCCCTTGCTATGAACCAACAGGTGCTTCTTATTGCTTTTAATCGATAAAGCTTGCTGTACTTTATTTTAATGTTGATGAAATCTGAGTATTTCATCAAAACAGGAAAGGTGATTTGTGGCTCGTTGGTCTAGGGGTATGATTCTCGCTTCGGGTGCGAGAGGTCCCGGGTTCAAATCCGGACGAGCCCACCCTCTGAACCCATAGAAGCTTCTTTATTGCTTTTAATATATAAAGCTTGTTTTCCAGTGATTTCATTTGGATGAAATCTGATTATTTCATCAACGCAGAAAAGGAGATTTGTGGCTCGTTGGTCTAGGGTATGATTCTCGCTTTGGGTGCGAGAGGTCCCGGGTTCAAATCCGGACGAGCCCTTGGAATGGGAGGTCCCGGGTTCAAACCCGGGGGAGCACTTGCTATGAACCCGTAGGTGCTTTTAATAGATAAAGCTTGTTTTACTTTAACGTTGAGGAAATCTGAGTCTTTCATCAAAACAGAAAAGGTGTTTTGTGGCTCGTTGGTCTAGGGGTATGATTCTCGCTTAGGGTGCGAGAGGTCCCGGGTTCAAATCCCGGACGAGCCCACCCTCTGAACCCATAGAAGCTTCTTTATTGCTTTTAATATAAAGCTTGTTTTCCAGTGATTTCATTTGGATGAAATCTGATTATTTCATCAACGCAGAAAAGGAGATTTGTGGCTCGTTGGTCTAGGGGTATGATTCTCGCTTTGGGTGCGAGAGGTCCCGGGTTCAAATCCCGGACGAGCCCTTGGAATGGGAGGTCCCGGGTTCAAAACCCGGGGGAGCACTTGCTATGAACCCGTAGGTACTTTTAATAGATAAAGCTTGTTTTACTTTAACGTTGAGGAAATCTGAGTCTTTCATCAAAACAGAAAAGGTGTTTTGTGGCTCGTTGGTCTAGGGGTATGATTCTCGCTTAGGGTGCGAGAGGTCCCGGTTCAAATCCCGGACGAGCCCTTACCAAGAAACCGTCGTTGCTTCAAATATGAAGCTATTTTCACTGTAATTTAAAGGGGCCATATGTAAGTTTTTGATTTTAGTAAATCAAATTTTCATTGCCTTATTGTCAATGGGCTGAAAAGTCACTTAGAAATGAAGCACACGCCTGTTTTCTCCGTTGCTCGCATCAGCCACTATTCTGCTTTTAATGTGAGGACACCGGGTCGGATTCAGCCCTGTGCGCGCTCCCGAGCCTCTCACGCTACAGCGACAACACGGCAGCTAACGACATGCAGTCCACTAACAGCATAAACATAACCGGCTCACAGTAAAACACGGGCTCCACGTAAGGCCACAAAACAACAATAAAGGTTTATGTGCTGAAGCCCATCAGACCAAACAGGTTCAGATGATGTCGAGCAAGAACAAAGTGAGCATTAGTAAAGCTGGAGAAACACAGAGAAAGTCACGTTAGCTCGCCGGCTAACACCGAGCAGTTGCTAATGTTATCCGGTGCAAAGTTGTATCGCTTTCCACGTTACTTCACCAACTAACGCCACCCATGTTACTTTCCTGTGTACCACTGGTATTATGTCAAGTGTCAAAGCCTGCAAGAAATGATGTAACGGTAAAAAGCAAATGTGGATCGGTTTGTTTACTGTCCCCTAGTGATGCAGCCACGAGCAGCCAGCTAACGCTACACTAGATCGGACCTGCCGCTGTTTGCTTCGTAACGTTCAATTTAGATTTTATTGCCCTTTACCGATACTCAGGTACACAGCTTCTCCACCTCTCAGTCGCTGTAACTAACGTGACCCACATAATATACAACACAGAGGAAGAGCATCCACTAACACTAGTTAACTAACTGTTATAAAGTGTGACACAATCTCGTTAGAATATTCAGTCCGGCTCACTAACCGTTTCATTATCATCCAATACTTTTAGCTGTGCTGACATTGCTGAGCCTCCGGTGAAAGATACACAGTTACTGAAAGCAGCAGGCGAGCTAACGATGTAGCACGTCGGCTGAATGCAGTCACTGTACCATTATCATGTAACGAGCATGGATTAGTTCAACATCAAGCTGATAAAAACATTACTGTACCGTTGGTGGGAGTTTACCTGAGTTTCCACCATGTTGTGTGAAGCTGTCTCCCTGTCTCTCTATAGCCGCTCTCACTTTTTTCGGGAGTACTGTGCCAATATGCCAGTGTCTCGCTGCGCTGAATGGAAGGTACGGCGCCGGTGATGATCTGCCTCTGAGACGGGAACATTTAAGTAACAGAGCCCGAACATGTCTGGAGAAAAGCCACAGCCCGCATGCAGGCGTTTCTGTATTTGTGTATGAAAGCGGTTGTGTTTCGGATTATGCTCGCTCATGAGTTAAAGCCAGCACGTGTACGAGCACACGCCTGGTTGCAATCTTAAAACCGCACCGCTAGTGGCCGCTGGAAACTCCACAATGCCCCTTTAATGTTGATGAAATCTGAGTCTTTCATCAAAACGGAAAAGGCATTTTGTGGCTCGTGTGTCTAGGGCTATGATTCTCGCATTGGGTGCGATAGGTTCGGGTTCAAATCCGGGGAAGCCCTTGCTATGAACCAACAGGTGCTTCTTATTGCTTTTAATCGATAAAGCTTGCTGTACTTTATTTTAATGTTGATGAAATCTGAGTATTTCATCAAAACAGAAAAGGTGTTTTGTGGCTCGTTGGTCTAGGGGTATGATTCTCGCTTCGGGTGCGAGAGGTCCCGGGTTCAAATCCCGGACGAGCCCACCCTCTGAACCCATAGAAGCTTCTTTATTGCTTTTATATATAAAGCTTGTTTTCCAGTGATTTCATTTGGATGAAATCTGATTATTTCATCAACGCAGAAAAGGAGATTTGTGGCTCGTTGGTCTAGGGGTATGATTCTCGCTTCGGGTGCGAGAGGTCCCGGGTTCAAATCCCGGACGAGCCCTTGGAATGGGAGGTCCCGGGTTCAAAACCCGGGGAGCACTTGCTATGAACCCGTAGGTGCTTTTAATAGATAAAGCTTGTTTTACTTTAACGTTGAGGAAATCTGAGTCTTTCATCAAAACAGAAAAGGGTTTTGTGGCTCGTTGGTCTAGGGTATGATTCTCGCTTAGGGTGCGAGAGGTCCCGGGTTCAAATCCCGGACGAGCCCTTACCAAGAAACCGTCGTTGCTTCAAATATGAAGCTATTTTCACTGTAATTTAAAGGGCCATATGTAAGTTTTTGATTTTAGTAAATCAAATTTTCATTGCCTTATTGTCAATGGGCTGAAAAGTCACTTAGAAATGAAGCACACGCCTGTTTTCTCCGTTGCTCGCATCAGCCACTATTCTGCTTTTAATGTGAGGACACCGGGTCGGATTCAGCCCTGTGCGCGCTCCCGAGCCTCTCACGCTACAGCGACAACACGGCAGCTAACGACATGCAGTCCACTAACAGCATAAACATAACCGGCTCACAGTAAAACACGGGCTCCACGTAAGGCCACAAAACAACAATAAAGGTTTATGTGCTGAAGCCCATCAGACCAAACAGGTTCAGATGATGTCGAGCAAGAACAAAGTGAGCATTAGTAAAGCTGGAGAAACAGAGAAAGTCACGTTAGCTCGCCGGCTAACACCGAGCAGTTGCTAATGTTATCCGGTGCAAAGTTGTATCGCTTTCCACGTTACTTCACCAACTAACGCCACCCATGTTACTTTCCTGTGTACCACTGGTATTATGTCAAAGTGTCAAAGTGTCAAAGCCTGCAAGAAATGATGTAACGGTAAAAAGCAAATGTGGATCGGTTTGTTTACTGTCCCCTAGTGATGCAGCCACGAGCAGCCAGCTAACGCTACACTAGATCGGACCTGCCGCTGTTTGCTTCGTAACGTTCAATTTAGATTTTATTGCCCTTTACCGATACTCAGGTACACAGCTTCTCCACCTCTCAGTCGCTGTAACTAACGTGACCCACATAATATACAACACAGAGGAAGAGCATCCACTAACACTAGTTAACTAACTGTTATAAAGTGTGACACAATCTCGTTAGAATATTCAGTCCGGCTCACTAACCGTTTCATTATCATCCAATACTTTTAGCTGTGCTGACATTGCTGAGCCTCCGGTGAAAGATACACAGTTACTGAAAGCAGCAGGCGAGCTAACGATGTAGCACGTCGGCTGAATGCAGTCACTGTACCATTATCATGTAACGAGCATGGATTAGTTCAACATCAAGCTGATAAAAACATTACTGTACCGTTGCGGTGGGAGTTTACCTGAGTTTCCACCATGTTGTGTGAAGCTGTCTCCCTGTCTCTCTATAGCCGCTCTCACTTTTTCGGGAGTACTGTGCCAATATGCCAGTGTCTCGCTGCGCTGAATGGAAGGTACGGCGCCGTGATGATCTGCCTCTGAGACGGGAACATTTAAGTAACAGAGCCCGAACATGTCTGGAGAAAAGCCACAGCCCGCATGCAGGCGTTTCTGTATTCTGTATGAAAGCGGTTGTGTTTCGGATTATGCTCGCTCATGAGTTAAAGCCAGCACGTGTACGAGCACACGCCTGGTTGCAATCTTAAAACCGCACCGCTAGTGGCCGCTGGAAACTCCACAATGCCCCTTTAATGTTGATGAAATCTGAGTCTTTCATCAAACGGAAAAGGCATTTTGTGGCTCGTGTGTCTAGGGCTATGATTCTCGCATGGGTGCGATAGGTTTCGGGTTCAAATCCCGGGGAAGCCCTTGCTATGAACCAACAGGTGCTTCTTATTGCTTTTAATCGATAAAGCTTGCTGTACTTTATTTTAATGTGATGAAATCTGAGTATTTCATCAAAACAGAAAAGGTGTTTTGTGGCTCGTTGGTCTAGGGGTATGATTCTCGCTTCGGGTGCGAGAGGTCCCGGGTTCAAATCCCGGACGAGCCCACCTCTGAACCCATAGAAGCTTCTTTATTGCTTTTATATATAAAGCTTGTTTTCCAGTGATTTCATTTGGATGAAATCTGATTATTTCATCAACGCAGAAAAGGAGATTTGTGGCTCGTTGGTCTAGGGGTATGATTCTCGCTTTGGGTGCGAGAGGTCCCGGGTTCAAATCCCGGACGAGCCCTTGGAATGGGAGGTCCCGGGTTCAAAACCCGGGGGAGCACTTGCTATGAACCCGTAGGTGCTTTAATAGATAAAGCTTGTTTTACTTTAACGTTGAGGAAATCTGAGTCTTTCATCAAAACAGAAAAGGTGTTTGTGGCTCGTTGGTCTAGGGGTATGATTCTCGCTTAGGGTGCGCGAGGTCCGGGTTCAAATCCCGGACGAGCCCTTACCAAGAAACCGTCGTTGCTTCAATATGAAGCTATTTTCACTGTAATTTAAAGGGGCCATATGTAAGTTTTTGATTTTAGTAAATCAAATTTTCATTGCCTTATTGTCAATGGGCTGAAAAGTCACTTAGAAATGAAGCACACGCCTGTTTTCTCCGTTGCTCGCAGCCACTATTCTGCTTTTAATGTGAGGACACCGGGTCGGATTCAGCCCTGTGCGCGCTCCCGAGCCTCTCACGCTACAGCGACAACACGGCAGCTAACGACATGCAGTCCACTAACAGCATAAACATAACCGGCTCACAGTAAAACCGGGCTCCACGTAAGGCCACAAAACAACAATAAAGGTTTATGTGCTGAAGCCCATCAGACCAAACAGGTTCAGATGATGTCGAGCAAGAACAAAGTGAGCATTAGTAAAGCTGGAGAAACACAGAGAAAGTCACGTTAGCTCGCCGGCTAACACCGAGCAGTTGCTAATGTTATCCGGTGCAAAGTTGTATCGCTTTCCACGTTACTTCACCAACTAACGCCACCCATGTTACTTTCCTGTGTACCACTGGTATTATGTCAAAGTGTCAAAGCCTGCAAGAAATGATGTAACGGTAAAAAGCAAATGTGGATCGGTTTGTTTACTGTCCCTAGTGATGCAGCCACGAGCAGCCAGCTAACGCTACACTAGATCGGACCTGCCGCTGTTTGCTTCGTAACGTTCAATTTAGATTTTATTGCCCTTTACCGATACTCAGGTACACAGCTTCTCCACCTCTCAGTCGCTGTAACTAACGTGACCCACATAATATACAACACAGAGGAAGAGCATCCACTAACACTAGTTAACTAACTGTTATAAAGTGTGACACAATCTCGTTAGAATATTCAGTCCGGCTCACTAACCGTTTCATTATCATCCAATACTTTTAGCTGTGCTGACATTGCTGAGCCTCCGGTGAAAGATACACAGTTACTGAAAGCAGCAGGCGAGCTAACGATGTAGCACGTCGGCTGAATGCAGTCACTGTACCATTATCATGTAACGAGCATGGATTAGTTCAACATCAAGCTGATAAAACATTACTGTACCGTTGCGGTGGGAGTTTACCTGAGTTCCACCATGTTGTGTGAAGCTGTCTCCCTGTCTCTCTATAGCCGCTCTCACTTTTTTCGGGAGTACTGTGCCAATATGCCAGTGTCTCGCTGCGCTGAATGGAAGGTACGGCGCCGGTGATGATCTGCCTCTGAGACGGGAACATTAAGTAACAGAGCCCGAACATGTCTGGAGAAAAGCCACAGCCCGCATGCAGGCGTTTCTGTATTTCTGTATGAAAGCGGTTGTGTTTCGGATTATGCTCGCTCATGAGTTAAAGCCAGCACGTGTACGAGCACACGCCTGGTTGCAATCTTAAAACCGCACCGCTAGTGGCCGCTGGAAACTCCACAATGCCCCTTTAATGTTGATGAAATCTGAGTCTTTCATCAAAACGGAAAAGGCATTTTGTGGCTCGTGTGTCTAGGGCTATGATTCTCGCATTGGGTGCGATAGGTTCCGGGTTCAAATCCCGGGGAAGCCCTTGCTATGAACCAACAGGTGCTTCTTATTGCTTTTAATCGATAAAGCTTGCTCTACTTTATTTTAATGTTGATGAAATCTGAGTATTTCATCAAACAGAAAAGGTGTTTTGTGGTTGTTGGTCTAGGGGTATGATTCTCGCTTCGGGTGCGAGAGGTCCCGGGTTCAAATCCCGGACGAGCCCACCCTCTGAACCCATAGAAGCT
>NW_024041681.1:0-8444 GCF_014851395.1 Micropterus salmoides | reverse complement strand
TGTCTGCGTCTTTAATCCAGAGAGCGCCGTGCTGTACTCGTCTTTTAATGACAATCTCTACTGTCAGTACAAACATGTCCGCATTTTGGTGTTTTATACCCCAAATACCGCAGAGAAGGTGGGAATTCAGCCCTGAGTGGTTCCTCCACCATCCTTATTCTCGGGTGCATGAACAACTCCAACAACCAGACTTGGTGTCCGGCGCCGGACGCTGGACGCTGGGACGCTGGGACATGTCATCTTAAAAATGTTTCTAAAAATAGCTCGCAGCCAGAATGTTAACTACAAATGCTTTGAGAAGGTTTATGCGCACAGTAAGCAGCAGCTCTCATTTCTAGAAATCTGGCCAAGTTTATTAGTGACCAAATCCATGACAACCCAAGTTGAGACCAGGAGCAGAGTCGCAGTCTAACACTCCTCTGCCCTTCTTTTTCAGCAGTTACCCACCCAAAACCCTACGCAGAGTCGCAGTCTAACACACTTCTCTGCTCCTCCATTTCAGGAGTTACTTAGTGAAAATCCAGTGTCTGCCCCCCGACCATCGAAATTATTTAAAAAGGTAAACGGAAGAGGAGCTGTGCATAAAACACCTCATAAAATTAAAACCACAAGAGCAATAGTGCAAACGAATAGGAAATTAAATGTGGACTCTTAAACATCAGATCTCTCTCTTCTAAGGTGTACTAGTAAATGAACTAATATCAGATTATATTGAGATTATTTTGTCTTACTGAAACCTGGCTGGTGATGGAGAATATGTTAGCCTAAATGAATCCACCCCTCCCAGTCATATTAATACTCACATTCCTCGAGGCACAGGCCGAGGAGGTGGAGTTGCAGCTATCTTCGACTCTAGCCTACTAATCAGTTCTAAACCTAAACTAAACTATAACTCATTTGAAAGTCTTGTTCTTAGTCTTTCGCACCCAGGTTGAAATCACTGCAACACATTCTCTTCGTTATAGTGTACCGAGCACCTGGCCCGTACTCTGAATTCTTTCTGAATTTGCAGAGTTTTTTGTCAACTTTTCCCTTAAAACGGACAAATTATTATTGTAGGAGATTTTAATATTCATGTGGATGTTGAAATGACAGCTTCAGTACTGCGTTTATCTCTGTTAGATTCCATTGGCTTCTCTCAGAGTGTTCATGAACCGACTCACTGTTTTTAACCACACCCTCGACCTGTTTTGGTGTATGGTATTGAAATTGAACATTTAGTGGTGTTCCCACAGAATCCCTCTTTATCCGACCACTGTTTGATAACTTTTGAGTTTGTATTGCTGACTACACGCCATTGGGCAGAAATTTCATACAAATGTCTGTCTGATAGTGCTAGCTAAATTTAAGGATGCGATTCAGCAGCTCTAAATACATTATCTAGTCACAAAGTAAACGGAGGACTCCTATGCTAGTTTCAGTCCCTCCAAATCGATCATCTTGTTGATAGTGCTGCAGGCTCGCTGCGAATGACACTCGACTCTGTAGCCCCTCTAAAAAAGAAAATCTAAAACAAAGACGGTTGCTCCATGGTATAATACTGAAACTCGCAAATTAAAGCAAATATCACGGAAACTTGAGAGGAATTGGCGTTCTACCAAAGTGGAAAATTGCTCGTTTAATTTGGCAAGATAGTCTTAAAACTTATAGGAAGGCCCTCCGTAATACCAGAGCAGCGTACTACTAGTCATTAATAGAGAAAATAGGAACAACCCAAAGTTTCTTTTCAGCACTGTAGCCAGGCTGACAGAGAGTCACAGCTCTATTGAGCCAAGTATTCCCATAGCTCTCAGTAGTTACGATTTCATGAGCTTCTTTAATGATAAATTCTAGCTATTAGAGACAAATTCACCAAGACCTGCCCTCAATTGGCACCGACTTATCTCTTACCCAGGAACCTTAGAAACAGCTGTAGAACCAGATACATGTTTAGACTGTTTTGCTTCCCTCAATCTTTACCAACTAACTTCAATATTTCTTCATCTAAACCATCACCTGCCTCTTAGACCCCATCCCGACTAGGCTGCTTAAAGATGTTCTACCCTTAGTCACACCTCTATACTAGATATGATCAATCTATCTTTATCAACAGGCTATGTACCACAGTACTTTAAAGTAGCTGTAATTAAACCTCTTCTGAAAAAGCCCAAAGATCCGGATGTTTTAGCCAACTATAGACCTATATCTAACCTTCCATTTCTCTCTAAGGTTCTGGAGAAAGCAGTTGCTAACAGCTGTGACTTTCTACGAGAATAGTTTATTTGAGGATTTTCAGTCAGGATTTAGAGCTCATCTAGCACGAGACAGCACTGGTGAAAATTACTAATGACCTCCTTATTGCATCAGACAAAGACTTGTCTCTGTACTGGTTTTATTAGATCTTAGTGCTGCATTTGATACCATTGACCATCAGATCCTATTGCGAGACTGGAAATTTCATTGGCATTAAAGAACCGCTCTAAGCTGGTTTAAGTCCTATTTATCATCGATTTCAGTTTGTACATGTTGAACGATGAGTCCTCCATGCACGCCAAAGTTACTCATGAGTTCCTCAAGGATCTGTCCTTGGACCAATCCTCTTCACTTTATATATGCTTCCTTTAGGCAATATTATCAGAAACATTCCATAAGCTTTCATTGTTATGCAGAGATACTCAGTTATCTACGATCAAGCCAGATGAAACTCATCAGTTAGCTAAACTTCAAATGTGCCTTCAGGATGTTAAAACCCGGATGACCTGTAATTTTCTCATGTTAACTCAGATAAACTGAAGTTATAGCTCTGGGCCTAAGCACTCCGTGACACTTATCTAAAGATATAGTTTCCCTGGATGGCATCACCTTGGCCTCCAGCACCACTGTGAGGAATCTTGGAGTTTCTTTGATCAGGACATGTCGTTTAAGTCTCACATTAGCAAATTTCAAGGACCCGCCTTTTTTCACCTCGTAATATGCGAAAATCAGGAACATCCTGTCTAAAAATGATGCAGAAAAACTAGTCCATGCATTTGTTACTTCTAGCTGGATTACTGCAATTCCTTATTATCAGGCTGCTCGAAAAGTCCATTAACTCTTCAGCTGATCCGATGCTGCAGCACGTGTTGACAGGAACCAGGAAAAGAGATCACATTTCTCCTGTTTTAGCTTCTTTGCATTGGCTTCCAGTAAAATCCAGAATAGAATTTAAAACATTCTTCTTACCTACAAAGCTCTTAATGGTCAGCACCATCTTATCTTAAAGAGCATAGTACCTTACTACCCCACCAGAGCACTGCGCTCCCGAATGCAGGGTTACTTGTGGTTCCTAGAGTCTCCAAAAGTAGACTAGGAGCCAGAGCGTTCAGCTATCAAGCTCCTCTCCTGTGGAACCAGTTCCAGTTTGGGTTCAGGAGGCAGACACCATCTCCCATTTAAGAGTAGGCTTAAGACTTTCCTCTTTGATAAGCTTATAGTTAGGGCTGGCTCAGTAGTCCTGAACCATCCCTTAGTTATGCTGCTATAGGCCTAGACTGCCGGGGATTTCCCATGATGCACTGAGCTCCTCTCTCCTCTACTTTCTCTCCCTCTGTATGCAACCTCATCCCATTATGCATGTTACTAACACAACTTCTCCCCTTTCTGGTAGTCTTGTGCTTTCTCGTCTCTCTCCTCTCTCCTCTCTCCCCTGTCACTTCCTGCAGGTTTTCTGGCTCTGGAGCTGTGGAGTCTGGATCTGTGGTTGCGGGTCACCTGCTGCCCCGTTTCCTGCTCGACACCCTCTGCTGCAACGACTATTGTTGCTAGTCTTATTGTTATTATTGTTATTATAATCATTAACATTACGACTGTTAATTAACACTATTATAAATCTGTACCATTTTTCATTCAGTCTATAGCAACATTACCTTCACTGTGTGTACCTCTGTGTGTATATTGTGTAGGCTGCCTCCCTCCCCTCTCTCTCTCCTTACATCTCTCTCGCTCTCTCTCTCTCTCTCTCTCTCTCTCCCCTTCACCCCAACCGTGTCAAGGCAGATGGCCACCCACCTGAGCCATGGTTCTGCTCGAGGTTTCTGCCTCTTAAAGAAGTTTTTCCTTGCCTCTGTCTCCTAGTGCTGCTCTTGGGGGAACTGTTGGGCTTCTGTAAATAACATCACAGAGTACGGTCTAGACCTGCTCTTTATGAAAGCGCTGTGAGATAACTGTTGTTGTGATTTGGCGCTATATAAATAAAAATTGAATTGAATTGAATGCAGTGCCATGTAATATAGAAGAAACAAAAGTCCACAAAAAGCAACTTAGGCTAAAACTGCATTAAATTAGTTATATTTTATATTATGAATTATCACCTTCCACTTGAATTTTTGAAGATATTTGATATTGTTCATCATCATGTATGTGTGGATGTGGTGGATGTGGTGTATTGTAAAGTGCTTTGAAAGAATAGAAATCTGTTATCAACACATTTAGCATTTCCATTAATTGGTGCAGAAAACGTCTCCAGATGTGTTTAAATCTTCAGGGGAAGGCCCCCCGTTCCCCCACTCATATATTTCAGAGTTCTGGTCTTGTTCCTGTCACCCCACATCGTGCATCATCATCTGAGCCCTGATGTCCGGACAGAGAAGTAATCACTAGTACATATATGAGCATGCACGAGTAATAATCAACAGTTTAACATGTCGCCCGACACTAAGCAGAGGTCAGCGAGCTTAATGACCACCTGTGACTGATGGGGACAGAGGTTAGACATTTACCACCTGACTGTTAATGAAATCCGTGCGTGATTGGTTAAACAAACCAGCAGCGGAGCAGAGTCTGGATTTACAGAAACTTCTTTTTACTCCCTTGTTCTATGTGTTGTCTGCAGCAGCCACACATGTAAAGCATCAACCTGCCTGATGTGATTCCTGACGGCGTGATGAAGCCTTCTGCTGAGGTCAGCTGACAGCGAGCATTAAATAGCTTAAGGTTTTATTAACATTTAGAATATGTGTATAATTTTGATGATATTTTCATTCATGTTTTTTGTGCACAGATTAAAAATATATTCGATATAAATATTCCTTTCTCTGAACTCTCAGCGTTCCTCTGGCTGCTTCCTCTCCTCCTAAAATTACCTTCCAGGTCTTGAGTGGGATACTTAGTCGTTAAACGACTGTCAGACAACTGCAGCATGATTAAATTTAATTAGATGGAAGTCAGTAAATGCTAATGAGACCTCGCTGACGTAATGGGGTTTAACATTTAAAGGTGTCAACGACAAAAAAGGAAAAGGAAAGATCATCACTCTAGAGAGGAGAATCATCTAAGGAGATTATTCCAGGAGGGAGGGATGTCGTCAGGTTGTGAGTCACTTTCTCTCTGCCAGCCCGTCCTCAACCTGAAAACCACAACATATGTCGTAGGACTTAAAACCACCGAATTTTAAGTTTGAGCAATCCGTGTGACGAAGTGAATATGGAATTTCAGGGAAAACAACCAATAAGTTCTGGCTGCGGACTGCAGCACCGCTCACGCCCCTCGCTCACGCCCCTCGCTCACGCCACACCCCTGAGCGACAGTAAGCGGCCGCACCCAACTCAAAATATAATATACCAGAAAATTCCTATTTTGGAGGCGATAGGCACGGTGGATGGTTGGATGATTAGTTTGTTCCCCGTATGAAACAAAAAGCCAATGTCAGTTTTTTTGTTTTAGTAGCATTGTTAGCGTTAGCTAGCAAGTGTTGGCAGTAATTTGTGTTTTTTTGCATTTTGTAGTGTTTATGTTAGCATTTTAGGTAGCCTTTTGTAGCATTTCATATAGGTGATCAGATTACTGAAATGAAAACCGGGGACATTTTTGGTTTGGTGGTCAGTGTGTCATTTAAAAATATGTTATTACATATGAAATGAAAAAAAAGGGGGACGGTTTCGGTTTTATAATCTATCAAATATAACCCTCATGAATATAATCAAGTCATTTTGGGGAAGCTGCAATCACTTTCAGGAAAGTGAAATACTGCAGTACATGGGTTGTTTTGGCCATTTAAAGGTATTTTAAGTCATAAGGATAATTGCAAAAGAGATCATGTCTTTATTTTATATAACTCAGCAGTAAGTCATGTTTATTATAGGCTACATTCCGTTTTCCAAATATAAACAAGGATATTAGACATACGCCCACCAACACACAATCCATCGCAACACAGGCTTCTGTTATTACCAATGATTACGTAAATGTCCGGCCTGGTTACGTTATAAACTGCAAACACTTCTTTAGCACAATTGTGATTATTCAGTTAAAAGAAAGTGAAGCGTCACAAAGACAAACCTTTGCTGTTACCTGAGGACATAAAGTGATGTTTATTTGCACGTTATTTCTGTTTGATCCAGTGCAACTGTAGTCGTGTACAGATTGGGCGATCGGGTTGGCTTTAACATGCTGCGGTGTGCCCTGCTGTCCAGTTCTCTGATTTCAGGTCTGTCAACACCATAGACTGTATCTAAAAAGGTTAAAATCTTATACAGTCCATGATTAACACAGGTCACCAAAACCGGGGACTGTCCCCGAAACGGGGACGTCTGGTCACCCTACCTATAGCTAGCTTTAGCATTTTTGGTAGTATTAGCTACCATTAGCATTAGTTACTATAAGGCATTGACAGCCCCCAAAGCCCTTACTCCCTTAACCATCACGGGATGCCTAACCGTGATTATATGCATTTCAGCCGTTAGAATGAGCGTAGGCCGTCACCCGTTGGTTTTTTTTAGCATTTTGGTCATCGCCATCTTGATTTTTTTTTGGGAGCCAGACGTGACAATATTTGGATGAGGTTGGAGCTATCTATCTTTGTTACTAGGTGCATCTGTAATTCACGTTAACTGTGATATTAGCTGGGATGCTTATTTTGCTAGCGACAAACAGGCTTAAAAAAAACAATGTACTTACTGAAAAATGAGCAGCCGACTCCTGATCAGCTTTTTTCAACGTGCTGGTTAAATGTACTCAGAGCAGCAGATACAGTCGCCTCTATCCTGATTGACAGGTTGTCATTCAGCTTGTAGCCCCGCCCTAAAGCCTCCCCTGCTTCTGGTCTCTGTTCCTCTAATGGGACCATAATTTACTAAATGAACATCATGCTGTGTTGAAGAAGACTTGAAACTAGAGACTGAGACCAGAAACTCATCAGAAAGTGTTTACTGAGGGAATAAATCAGCTGACAAGTAGAAACATTTTCTCACAGACTTTTATACAATCACACTTCTTTCTGCAGCCGCTGGAGTCGCCCCCTGCTGGCCGCTGGAGAGGATGCAGGTTTAAGTCGCCCCCTGCTGGCTGCTGGAGAGGATGCAGGTTTAAGTCGCCCCCTGCTGGCTCTAGAGAGGACGCAGGTTTAAGGCGCCCCCTGCTGGCTTCTAGAGAGGATGCAGGTTTAAGTCGCCCCCTGCTGGCTGCTAGAGAGGACGCAGGTTTAAGGCGCCCCCTGCTGGCTGCTGGAGGAGGAAGCAGGTTAAGTCGCCCCCTGCTGGCTGCTAGAGAGGACGCAGGTTTTAAGGCGCCCCCTGCTGGCTGCTAGAGAGGACGCAGGTTAAGGCGCCCCGCCCCCTGCTGGCTGCTAGAGAGGACGCAGCTTTAAGTCGCCCCCTGCTGGCTGCTAGAGAGGACGCAGGTTTAAGGCGCCCCCTGCTGGCTGCTAGAGAGGACGCAGGTTTAAGTCGCCCCCTGCTGGCTGCTAGAGAGGACGCAGGTTTAAGTCGCCCCCTGCTGGCTGCTAGAGAGGACGCAGGTTTAAGGCGCCCCCTGCTGGCTGCTAGAGAGGACGCAGGTTTAAGTCGCCCCCTGCTGGCTGCTAGAGAGGACGCAGCTTTAAGTCGCCCCCTGCTGGCTGCTAGAGAGGACGCAGGTTTAAGGCGCCCCCTGCTGGCTGCTAGAGAGGACGCAGGTTTAAGGCGCCCCCTGCTGGCTGCTAGAGAGGACGCAGGTTTAAGTCGCCCCCTGCTGGCTGCTAGAGAGGACGCAGGTTTAAGTCGCCCCCTGCTGGCTGCTAGAGAGGACGCAGGTTTAAGTCGCCCCCTGCTGGCTGCTAGAGAGGACGCAGGTTTAAGTCGCCCCCTGCTGGCTGCTGGAGAGAACGCAGATTTAGGTTACTTAAAATTGGTACCTAAAAATTGATCTCCTGCCCAATCTCGATTTTTTTCTTACTTTTGCTGTTTTAGCTGTCAATAGGGATTGTACTCGCGGGCCGCCATCTTGATGAGGTCAGTGATCTGAGTTTTGTTTCTCTCATCATTGAGAGAGAGAAGAGCTTGCTTTCTGGGAGGCGGCTTTATCGGCCTCTGCATGCGACCCGTAGGCGCTACACAGACATGCAGTATGCCAATCGATTCTCTTTGACAAGACGAAGAGAAAGAACCCTGCAGATGTTCTGTTCCCAACTTGTGGACTGTAAAGCACGGGAGTGCTTTAGGTCACAGGAATAT
>NW_024041680.1:0-5483 GCF_014851395.1 Micropterus salmoides | reverse complement strand
CTGCTACTAAAACTTCTAAAACATTAAATCAATGCCAACGAGGGTTAAAATGAAGGGCAACTGGACTTGGTTGAAGCTACTGGAAGACGTTTCGTCCCTTATCCAAGGACTTCTTCAGTTCTGACTGACTGCAGGAAACTCAGCTATTTAACCTCAGTGGGGTCGTTATCCCGGGTCATCGATACCGCTGGTTCGTTAGTGTTCCTTGTTGCTGTGACGACAGTCGTTACAGTCGTTAAGACTACCTGTGGCCAAGACTGAACGACCATCGTTGGTTCTTCACCTGAGGCCAATAGGTTACGTTTGTTGAGTTTCCTGGGAAGTGATGAAGGACAGCATTGTAAGTGGGGGATAAGTGGTGGCGTAGACCCCCTCCCCTGTTCAATGACGGCTTCTCAACCCTGGTGTAGATGCTTCCTTGACACCTCTTTCAAACCATCCATCTTCTCTGTCTAAAATGTGCACCTGGGTCCTCAAACGAGTGTCCTCTGTCCTTCAGATGTAAGTAGACTGCAGAGTCTTGACCTGAGGACCTCATCACTTCCCAGGAAACTCAACAAACGTAACCTATTGGCTCAGGTGAAGATACCAACGATGGTCGTTCAGTCTTGGCCTCAGGTAGTCTCAATGACTGTAACGACTGTCGTCACAGCAACAAGGAACACTAACGAACCAGCGGTATCGATGACCCGGGCCAACGATCCCACTGAGGTTAAATAGCTGAGTTTCCTGCCAGTCAGTCAGAACTGAAGAAGTCCTTTGGATAAGGGACGAAACGTCTTCCAGTAGCTTCTACCAAGTCCAGTTGCCCTTCATTTTAACCCTCGTTGGATAACTATGACCTGGATGACTGAGAATCTTCATAGACATATTAAATCAATGCTCTACTAATTTTCACTCCCACACTATGCGAGTACGGTACCACTCGTCGCTCGGCTCACTTCCGCTCCTCATTCTTCAAAGAACATCTACGTGACAGGTGGTGCTATAAGAGCAGCGTAACTCTGAATCAGGAGGTGCGTAGCGACTGTTTGACTGTCCGAGCGGCAGAACGCGAGCGGAGAAAAATATTCTGGCAGTAAATGTATGATGTCTGTTAGTGTGTCGGCTTCTCAAGACCAAGAAAAGTCTGTTGTTTCCCAGCTGCTGGAAAAGTGAAGCCGGTTAGCGCTAAGTTAGCTACATCTCCCCTTCAGACTGAGCTGAGCAGGAAAGCTTCTACAGCAGCTGCGTCTTTTGGCTGCTATGTAACTGATCATCAGGTACAAACTGAGACTAAACCGGTGCAGCCTGCATCTCGTCCTGCACAGACGGGTTCATCCTAAATTATTTTTCAGTTTTCAGAAAACTGAAAGTGGTTTTGGAACAGAAAGGACGGAGGTGACCGGAGGAGCTGAGGTTAGTAAAGCTAATTAGTGATGCTAACTCGTCCTTTTAAGCTGATGAGGAGACGTTTCTGTTTGGATTTTAATGTGCAAATAAAATGCACCTCAGAAGGGAGGAGGTTTCTGATGCTGCCTGTTTTTTATAATAATGTCTACAGATAAATGTCAGAAGCTGTAAAATGAAGACACAAAAAGCAAACATGAACAGTCGTGTCTATAATGATTCTGAGGTCACATTAACAAGGTTTTAGGGGGCGACGCCCAAAACATGCTGTGCCATCACTGTAAAATCACTGTGGAGCAACAGAACCAACCAGATTACTTTCTCCAGATCTGAAGGTTGGAGTTCCTCCAGCAGGCTGATCTTTGGCTGTTGGTTATTTATTATCTGCTACAGCTTTTGAAGTGAAATAACGGGAGCTTTTTGTGGTCGTCCCATTCTGCTGACACTGCATTAACCGGCGTTGGCCTCAAGGTTACTATTGGCATAGAATTAGCTGCTATGTCCAGTTATGCAACACGTCCTCATACCTAAATGACAAAATAGGTTGATGAAGTGAAGTGTCCCAAAACAATATGTGTTAACATTATGTGAGTTGTATTTTTTCCCTGTGTGTTTCTGGTTTTTGCCATCGTTTCATATTTTTCTATTTGCCTCTGTTTCTCTCGTTCCTTGTCTTGTTATTTATGTCTTGTCTCTTATCTTAGATCTGGGCTTTACTTCATGTTTAGTGTACTTCTGTGTTTTATTATTTTGATCTGTGTCTTAGTACTTAGTCTTATGTCTCCATGTTTTAGTGTAGTCCTGTCTCCTGTTTGGTCCCGTCTCGGTCCTTTTCCATGTTTTGTGTTTTACTTTGGTAGATCTGTCCTGGTATGTTGCCATGAACTTTTCCCTACGGTTTCAGTTTGGATTACTTTTGACTGGACTCTTTCCTTGTGCCTGCTTCAGTAAGTTTTTTTGTGTGAATAAATATCTTATTTGAACTGCAACCACTTTGCCTACAGTCTGCATTTGGGTCCACACCTCAGTTCTCTGTTCTTGCACTCGGGCCCTACATGACAATATGTACGAGTGCTGGCCAGCGACAGGCGTACCAGACCTTCAGCACCTTATGTAAGTTAGTGACCTAAGTCACATGATGTTTAACATGTGGTAAACATCATGGTAGTTTGTTTATGTTTAGGAAAATATCATTGTTTGGGTTAAAATAAGTATATTAAGTAAGTCACATGACATACAACACTTGCACTCCCAACTCGCATTTGGACATTTGGTCAAGACCACTTGGCGTCAGGTTTTTAAAGTCCTGGGTACCATTTAGCATAATATTTGGACATATAAGGCTCCGCGGTCAAATTAGCAATAACTTTGAAAATAAAAGTGGTTAGTGTTAAACGTTGCAAAGATTGTGGTCTGGGTTAAAATAACTTGACTTACATAATCTATGTAACTTAAATGAAACACTCGATGTTGACTTTTTGTTTCACACGGGACGTAAATACCGGTTTCCTGGGTGAAAATCCAGTTTGTGGCCCACCTGTCCCCCTCAACCACCTCCTTCCACAGACTTCGGTGTTAAATATCCTACACCTGCTTTTAGCGATACAGGACTTCTCCAGTGTGTTGAACTATGACGCTAAGGGGCTTCCTAGTGTGTTTAAAAACTGATGCCAGTGGGTTGCGTCCATGTGAGAACGGGTTGTGACATAAGTCATCTACAAATGTTATGTAACTTGGATCAATCAATATCATCTTTGACTTTCTTCCACACGGGACTCAAACCTCAGTTTCCTGAGTGAAAGTCCAGAGTTTCTGTATCATCTCTGGTTTCCAGCTCCCTGAGTCCGCAGGTCAGACAGACTGAGGAGCCATCAGTTGATCAGAGCTCAGCACTGATCAATACAGATGATTTGATTAGCAGGGGATGCAGGAAGATTTTTAATTACCTCGCACTTTTTTATTTTTACTTTTCAAAAAGAGATGAAGTTGTAGAATAAAGCTGTGAAAAGATAGATTATGTTTTCTTGTTTCCCTGCCCAGGTTCTTTAAACTTGATCAATTATAAAAGGATTAAAGAATATTTGCCCAGAGACGGTGATTACTCAAACTTTTAATGGTATAATGGAGTCAAATCCCCCGTGGGAGGGTTGTATTTAGTTTATTTTCTTTTGCTGTAATTTCTTTTATTTGACTGTGGGTGTAAATAAGTGTTCTTTGCCCAGTTTAGGGGGGCAGGTTGTGAGGCAGCTAAAGTATTTTAATATTTGGTCATCAAAATAAACATACTGTGTTGATCTCATTAAAGGACACCTATTAGTTGTAGTGCTGTGACTCCTGTATGGCAGCTTTGCATGATTCAAAGTTCAAAAAAATATACTAATCTTATATGACTCTTCATGTAGGCCTTCATTTCCAACACGTTCTCATCTCTGATTCTTTCAGACAGCGTGACAAAGCATAAGTATTTTACGCTAAAGGTACCCTTCAGCGTCCATATGATACGCCGCCGTTTGCTACGTCCCAGCAACACAAAGGTGGCTAACGCTACCTGCTAGCACCCAATGTGCACAGCTGTAGGGTTAGCTGGTCGACATGCATAAAGTCGGTGACTTAGGTTTAGGCACTAACATTTCTGACGGTTGTGGTAAGGGTTGGGTTTGGGGGGCTGTCAACACCTTTAACACGAACGTAGCTCGCTAGCACTTCCGGTCTGTATGAGACGCCCCAGAGCGTCTCATAGAGAGAGTGTGTGTGTGAGGCTGAATATTATGAGCAGTTTGGTAGGGATATTGAAATAAATTTTAATATGAACTATTTATTTTAGGTTAGTAGCTATATGCTGCTAACTCCGCCTCTTTTATGTGAACGCGCTCACGGCTGGATTGGGAAACCCTGGTTTGACTTACCGTGTTGATAACCAGCTTCGTGGTACCGCTTATCCCGATGGCGATTGTTAGGGTTAGTGAAGCCAGATAACTGAAAGAGATCCTGGGTATGTTGAACTCGCTTCGTGGTGCAGTCCCCAGGTAACTTTGTTAGGATAAAACTAGGAGTCATTAGCAAACTGTTAGTTAAACTTTAAACTGTTGGTTCCTTTAAAACTAACCTTCATCACAGGGATATGTGAACAGCTGATCTGTTCACTGCCTGTCAGATTTCTCAGATGATTTATTACATCAGTCAACACTTTCCTAATGAGTCTATCGGACACCATCCCCCGTGACTCCTCTGATCAGCTTCAGCCATACTCCACCACTTCCTCCCCGCCTCCTCAGAGCTGGCCAGCACCACCTCCTCCCCTCCTCTCTCCATCTCAGAGAGGGAAGTCAACAGACTGTTCAAGAGGCAAAAGCCCTGCAAAGCAGCTGGACCGGACTCTGTCTCCCCATCCATGACATGCCATGTGCCAGCCTGCTTCAAAGCCTCCATCATCATCCCTGTTCCCAAAAAACCAAGGACCACAGGACTAAACGACTACAGACCCATCGCCCTGACCTTTGAGCGCCTTGTGTTGTCCCACCTTAAATCCATCACAGACCCACTCCTGGACCCCCTGCAGTTCGCCAACAGAGCGAACAGGTCTGTAGATGATGCAGTAAACATGGCCCTTCACTTCATCCCCCAGCACCTAGATCCCCAGGAACCTACGCCAGGATCCTGTTTGTGGATTTCAGCTCTGCTTTCAACAACATCATCCCAGCTAAGCGTGCCTGACGGACAGGAAGCAGCAAGTGAAGCTGGGAAAACATGTCTCTGATTCCAGGACCATCAGCACCGGATCCCCTCAAGGCTGCGTTCTTTTCCCTCTGCTCGGACTGATTCTGGTTAACTAAATTAATAGAACACTACAGTTATATTCTCACCCTGCAGACAAAGACCTGCACCTGAGCTGGAGTCACCTGGAGACGTCACCAGCTCCTCCGACCCGCAGACTCGTCATCATCAAACTAATTGTTGGATCAAAGCACCCCCCCAACCCCCGCCCCGCACACTGACTTCGGAGGCTCGCCAACAAATATTTGAGTGAGTTCTTTTTTCAAAGAGAGCAGGAAATCAAAGCACCTACCTGCACACTCCGGGTTCTCCTCGTTAAA
>NW_024041679.1:0-5093 GCF_014851395.1 Micropterus salmoides | reverse complement strand
CATTCCAGGTCTTCTCCCTATAAATGACTCCACACTCCATCACTTCCTGTTTGCCCCTTCGGCCCAGATCCCTGCTTGATGAGGAGAACAGGTGAATAAAACACAAACACTTGAATGACCTTGGGTAAATCCCATAAGCTAAAATAAATTACTTGAAATGAACTGTGTATGTGTTGTATTTATCTAACCATGATTTCAACTCTTCTGACCAGTACTTATATGAACTGACATGAAATGACAGGCCATGTGTCCATTGATGCTAGCCCATATGCTAAGGGTAACTGTCCTACGCTAATGCTCAGCTAAGGTTAGCTTAGCATGCCAAGACCAACACTGCTGGCTTCAATGAAGGCATGGGGTAGCCCCATGACAGGAACACTCTACATTGATCTGTAAGTCATTAACGCCAAGTACTAACTTGTTAATAATCACAACCATTCATGCAGAACAATTACAGTAGATTGTAATCTTTACTTGCACATCGTTAATGTTTCTGTTCACATGTATTTATTTTTAGGGGCACGTGCCATTAAAATACTCCCTGAGCCCTGCATCATCCAACCTGAACCCCTCACGCTGCTGCTGCTCTTCTTCTTGTTTATTGGCGGGTGCTCTTGACTGTCCGTCACTGTTACAGCTGATGTTTCTCAGCATCACTTACTTTTCAAACAGGGAGGTGGCAGTGAGCACGGGAGTTTTTTAATTAGGATGCAGATCTGTGATTACGCTTGGTTCAAACTCCTCAGTCCTGGGATTTAATTTGACATTATAGTACAGAGGTGCAGACAACTGCAGCTTCACATTCAGAGACACAAAGTGTGTTAGACAGCGGCGTTGACCACAAGCCCTCCGAGCTGAACACAATCCTTCAGCTGCCTAAACAAGTCACTCTGACTCCGTAAGAGTGGAGACCAGGTGACGCTCGGCGGCTCAGACTGTACTTGTGTGAATAGACAGAGGCAGGAGGATGAAGGGCAGAGCTCTCTGGAGGCTTCAGCTCTGAGGGATTCTTGTTTCTGTGTAGCTGAGCCAACTGTCAGCTGAGGAAGGCGGACAAATAAATAAAACCTGTACAGAAGAAGAAGAAGGGTGGGGTGGAGATCCCCACAGGACTCGACTGACTGCTCATTGTTTCCTGAGGAGGAGAGTAACAGTTCTACTCCTCTGCTGGATAACAGCAGCGAGGAAAACACCTTTCTCTCCTGCTTCACTGAGTTTACAGCTGAGGTGAGACACGATCCGATCAGACGGTTTCAGTGGAAGATTAAAAAATGGTGTATTTATATATTTGTTTAACTGCTGTAGAACCAACAGCCCTCTGGGGACAAAAAATGTGATTGACTCCACGGGAGTGTCAGGGTTTGGTTTTTTCTTGTCTTATTTTGAAGGAATCCTTCCTAACTTTAGTCCCAGTGTTTGTTTGTGTGCTTTCCCTCCTGTTTGTCTGTCCTGCCATAATTAGTTTCACCCGCGTCTCGTTATCCTCCCGTCATAAAATGACCCACGTTATGACCTTTTACCTGATGACCTCATCCGTGACGAGCCCTCCAGTTGGTTCTTTGATTTATGTTGCTAGAAAGACGTGAAGAGAGCATGCACGGGGTGTTGTGTACAACTGTGTGTCGCCTGTAGAAGTAATGTTAGCTGGTGGTGTAACACCAAAATGTGTGACCTATCAGATTCTGTGACTACACCCAAACGACGATGTTTTCCTGACCATAACAAGTACTTTTGGTGCCTAAACCCAACCAAACAGCCACCGCTTCACATTGTCAACAAAGCCTCTGGCGCTTAACTTCCCATTTGGGTCACAGAATCTGATAGGTCACACATTTTGGTGTCACACCGGTGTTGCCGACAGCTAACGTTAGCCTACTTACTACACACAGATAAACAGAGGTGCTCTGTTCACTTCCTTCTTGCTGTTTGAGAGAGAAGTTTCACAGGCGTCGCGAGGTCTGGTCAGGTTTATTACTTATTCCTCCTACTTATAGCCTACTTATCAGCCCTTTTTAAAAATGATCATTTAATTCAGAACAGTACTGCAATAGATTTAGCCTGCATTTTAACAGCAAACCTACTATATAAACTCAATAATTGGAAATATGTAATAAATTCAGTGTAAAATAAATAATATTCCTGACATCAAAGTGAAGAAGAAATGGCCCTATTTAGATTTCAGACAAAAAGGTATGAAATGTTAACGTGAAGGTAAACGCTGCTGTGTCATACTTATTATGGGCCGCCAGAATGAACACACACACACCTCTTTAGATTTATGATTAGACAGATAGTCAGTCAAAATCCAAATATCTCAGATTCACAATGCAAGATATAAGATCATTATCACAATATTGCCTGTAGACACACACACACCTGTATATAGATCTGTCTCACTCTTACCCCTGCCTTGGCCGACCTCGTCCTTTCTCCCAGTACTGTTTCCTTCTCAGATTATTTCCCACACTTTTTTGAGCCTGGTATCTTATTTCCTCTCCCTGCAGCTTTCGGTGTGCAGCAGTCTCTCTGAGCGTCTCCCTCTTATTTTCTCATAGCAGTTCAGTCACTGTGAGCCCGTTCCAAACACTGTCAGCAATCTTTACATCTCATCTTGGTCACATATTTGTGTAATCAGCTAATATATCTCCTATGTTTGTTATAATATCTCTAGTCACAGATCACCTCCAGTAGTATCAGCAGCATCTGTTCCCATCAGTTCTGTCAGCCCACCGTTTTAAAGCTAGATCTGGGTATTCCCTGTTTCTTTTTCAAAACTGTGTCACAGCATTTGCTGATGCATCAGTATACGCATATATCAAGGAATACATTACAATATATTTCTGTATCGATATTTTGAGAACAGTGCAATTTAAATCCTTGTTCCATGAGCCCCTTTTATACTTTGAGCACCTGCCCTTCTAAAGGTCTCTGCACGGCCCTGGTTGATTGGTTGGTTGTGTTTGTTCGGTCGGGTTAAGATGGGGAAATAACGGATCATGAAGAGAAATCTTTCTGACGAGTCATCAAAGTTGTCTTATTCTTTTTATAGACTGGTTTCTGTGCAAATCATCACAGAGATGCATTTTTTTTTTAACGTCACTGGCTGAAATATAAAAAAACAAAGCAAGTCCCTGGACTTCTTAAACTAGTCGCGTATTCATGACACAAACAATGAGGATGATTTTTACAAAGCATAACGTGTTTTTAACGCCACTGTCTGAGATAAAGTGTCAACTTTTGAGCTAACGTTATTCTTTAGCACATGCATTTATAAGAGAAGTATTCAGTGCTTTTACAAAACACAAGACGTTGATTAACGCCACTCTGTCCTGCCGCGTGGACGCTTCACTGGCGGTAACGTTAGCTGGCGGAGTTTCTTTCATGCTAAGTTTCACGTTTCTTAGCAGATGCTTCAATAGAAAATTGTTAGCGGTTGAAAGCTTTTTGCTGGTCTCATCTCTGAGTGTGTCACAGCTAAGTTATGCCGAATGGCAGGACTTAGAGCTGTGGAAAGAACTCTTCTCTCTCTCGTTCTTTTAGTTTTTTAGCTAGCAGCCCACATTACGTCCGGTGACACTGACCTGCAGCGCGGTCCCGCATGTTACATTAATATGCAAAATGATACGCAAACAGATCCAACTCTCAAATGACGGTTTATTATTAAGTCAACAACAATTTACAAACAATGCGTAACCTACGTTGATTACAGCGGTTGACTACGGTCTTCTGACCGGCTACTGAAGCGCTGTTGCCCCCCGGCTGCAGGCGCATCCAGCAGTGTTTGTATACAAGAAACTCATCCATAAATTCAGACCTAAAGGTACCACAGATCTTTAACTGCACCATGAAACGGAATACCAACTGAATCTAAACTTGGTGGCGCGAGCAGAGTTGAATTTGTTATTGTGCACCTGTGATGATGTCCGATCGCTGACAGGTGAAAGAGAGTGTGGAGCCTCATCGCTCCTCCAACCAGAAATAAGAGAGCTGAGATTCATGATGGCAGACCAAAATCTGGGTGAACAGAGGAGCGAGGAGAAAATAAAGGCAAAGGAGAAGCACCTTGTGTCATTGGGCTTGACGCCATTAATCGCAGGACGGTGATAACGGAGCACACCTTCACGCTCATCTGTACAACACAAAGACGGTTTATGTCTTCAGTAGGATGGAGTGAAAGGTGAGGAGATTAATGCCTAAAATAAATAGTGCATTATCACCTTCAGTGCCTTGTGTTTTCAGCCTCTTTGTCCACCTGTTTTACTTGAAGGTGGACGGGTTAATGAAAACGGTGGTATCGTTTTATCAGAAAGAAAGTCCCAGAGGATCATTAAAGTAGAAATATTCAGCTCCTCCACGCCGGTAATGAGACAGCTGAGAGGCTCTGCTGAGCAATCCAGCCGCCTCACATTGTTGGTGTGCTTTCAGCCGTGTGTTGTCATCTTAAGGGAATTTCCAGAGAAAACACACAACCTGAGCGTTTGGACACAGACTGCCGTTAACGGACGGAAGCTCTCTAATTAGCGGCTGCTGGCAGTCTTCTATTCGACAGCTATGTGTTCATTAGCTCTGCCTCCAGCATCCAGGGTAATTACATCACGTCTGTCTAAATAAACCCTGAGGCGTTACGGCCCCAAAGGTGCATTTTTAAAGGCTGATCACGCTGCTAATTGGCACTTAATGGAATTCTGGAGGTGAAGGACCTGAAGGAGATCAGGTTGTTTCTGCTTAAACCTGACTGGGGTCAAAGTCTGAGCTAACTGTACTAACATTTTAGCGATGCAGCTCGAGGTAAGGTAAAGGAGGGGAAATATTTTAGACGTTTTCTTTTCCAACAACACAGCTCAAACCAAAAAAAGACTCAATTTGTGCTCTTCCACACCATCTTTTCATTGACCACACTGAAAAATGACCCTTTGCTCCTGTAAATTTGCTGTCCCCTCAAAATTCACAGCCATTAATGTCTAAACCGCTGGCATCAAAAGTGAGGACACCTATGTGAAAATGTCCAAATTGGGCCCAAAGTGTCAATATTTTGTGAGGCCACCATTATTTTCCAGCGCTGCCTTAAACCTGTTGGGCATGGAGTTCACCAG
>NW_024041678.1:0-3542 GCF_014851395.1 Micropterus salmoides | reverse complement strand
CTGCAGAGTGAACGTAGGCTAACTCTTCTTTGCCAGAGAACATTTTAAAACCTGACAAACTGAAGATAATCTGCAAACAAAGAATTTAGATTCACTTTTTCCATCCAAATGTGTTAAAAATTTTTGGTTTATGCTCGCCACACATCCCGGAAAGACCTCTTCTACTGACTCCAGGAAGTGGGTCAATAACATGAAACAGCATTTCCTGCCTGAGTCCTGCTGATGCTGAACCTTATTCCTGTGTTGGTGTTTGTAGACGGGGGTCCCAGCGGCGTGACGAAGCTCCACAGCTGCTCCGTCTGTGGGAAGAGCTACCCGAAGCTGTCCAGGCTCAGACAGCACTTCAAGATCCACGCCAAGGAGAAGCTGCACCGCTGCTCGTTGTGCGAGAAGGCTTTCACCACCACGACCAACCTGAGAGCCCACGAGAAGACCCACATGACCAACAAACCTCACCCCTGCAGAATCTGCCCCAGGAGCTTCCTGAGGCCCTGCCTGCTACGCAAACACATGAGGATCCACGTCAGGGACGGACTCATCGCCGACTCTGCTGACATAGTGAGACCACGGCTTTACTGTGCACTTTTTTCATCACTGTGCACATGAAATCACACATTCTTTTCTATTTCATAAGAAGTCAGGACAGATTTTACAAAATAAGGCAAGGGGAGCATATTTCTATCTCACTATTTTAATTCTCCTTCGTTCTCCACTTTATTTTACTGTTCACTCACTACTTGAATCTCGCTCACCACGCACCTGCAAACACACCTGCTGGCCCCGCCTCTTCCCCGAGAGTCCCCGAAAAGACACAGAACCCGTCTTCTGGACTTTTCTGTCTTTACTGCAGCAGGCTCGATAATAACGTAGCCTGTGTCCACTTCCTGTAGCCTCATATATAACTCTCCTCTTTTAAAGTGGGTCGCCAAATATACCTGGGCGGCTGTTACTGTACCTGGGCGGTAGGGCTGCACGATATTGGAAAAAACCAACATGTTTTTATAGCCTGAATACTTTTGAGTGCAAACTATCCTTTCTTTGATGCAGTAAACATATATTCAAAGATTAAAAAAGAGCAGCTAAACACCAGCCCTCTGGGTGGTTTACAAAAGTTCTCTCTGCAACGAAATCCACTGTTTCAATGGTTTTCTCCTGGTAATCACCTATTTTTAAGTTGACGTCAACAACTAATGGGGGCGGGGCCTGCGTTAGTGTTATTGTGATTAGTTAGTAATATTGTAATTTAGGGCTGCAGCTAACGATGATTTTACTACTTTTGCTTGCAAAGAATTAGCGTCCACGCTTTTTAGTAATCGAATGAATCGTTTGAGCCCTAAAGTGATTGGTGGATCGCTCTGCGTGCAGAGTCTGCTTGTCACTCACTAGCAACAAGCTCTGTGAATCCAAGAACCCTTCAGGCGGAGTAAATGATGCTGCTGACAGACTTCTCTTGTAGATTATTCATGGAAAATGCGTGCAGGTTTTCCTTTTGTATCGAGCAGCACTTAAGTTCAGGGGGTTGAGTTCGTTTGACTTGCTGGACTTTGGATTGTTCTGCGATGTGACTATCGCGCAAGGGCGCATTGTGCAGCTGTTAATATACCTGGGCGGCCTGCATAAGTGAAGTCTATTTGTGGGAAACACTGTAGGATGAAACTCCTCATTGTTGTTATTGATTTTGAGCAGCCAGCTCTTGTTTTTTTATTTGCTCCATGTCCTTTGTGTCGTATTATAGGCAGAAATGTTCATTTTGGGCCGATTGCCACCGACATGCCAACATTACCCTGCATCCCTAACTAGCTCAACTAGTTTCAGCTTTTTCTATAGTGAACATTTAAGAGCTCTGATTAAGGGTGCAACAGATCACAAAACTCGAGGTTCAGATCGTTCCGTGGTTTTGGGTACAAGATCGGATCCTTTCAAAAATATAAACTTATCCGTTCCACCACTAGCTCTGATGCTAACTCATCAGGTAGGTTATTAACACTGAAGAACATGAAGGAATATTGTATTAACACATGTTTTAAAGATCCAACCACAAAACTTTCTGCGTTCTGATATCATATTGTTGTAATAACAAACACACACTGACCGGTCACCATGATGATTATATCAGTTAAATGAGCAGCTGGTCTGATCTAATCAGCTCTGTCAGTGCCTCAGATCTTCGTCAGGTTATTAAACTGAACAAATGCAGGTCAAGGTGATCCACACATGTCCACTTCCTGTGTAGACAGGAAGTTAAAAGACAAAACTTGCGTGAGGTCAGTCAGACGGAGGGAGTCTTTGGGTCACTTCTCCTTCATGTAGTGCAGGAAAGTGAAAATATAAAAGAACAATTTTGACGTTTTGAGTGGAAACTGATGATGTGATGTCGCCTGTTTCAGGAGTTCTGGCTCAACATGAAGACGGAGGAGGAGGAGGAAGAGATGACGACGACGACGATGGAGGAGGAAGAGGAAGTAGGGATGACGACGGAGGAGGAAAAAGGGGAGGGAGGGATGACGATGGAGGAGGAGGAAGGTCTGAACAAGCAGGTATTATATTCAGCGTTTGTGCTTTTAGGTGCTTAGAAAAAGTCGAAGCTTTTTCCACGACATCATGTGACGTGATCGAAAGCTCCAGAACAGCTGCTAAATTTACGTTTACTCTATTAGCTGACGCGTTTATCAAAAGCGACTTACAGTTGCTTTACATGTCAGCAACTACCGGTTAAAAGTGCTGACGCTGTAGACCCAGATGGACCTCGAGGTGAGATTGATTTGTTTAACGATGTCTCCAGGACTCAGAAGACCTTTCTACCTCCACCGAGTCCAGAACGCCACAGGACCGCTTGCTGTCGGAGGAGGACAACGGCGAAGAAAAGGAGGAGGGAGACGTCAGCGGGTTGATCAACTCTGATGGCGAGGAAGAGGACTGGAGGCCGGCGCTTATCGGTATGTCACTTCTCTGTGCATAAACACAAGAACATTATAATGATTGGTGCAGTGAGCTCAACTTTTTATTAACATATTTTCAAATGATTCTGTGTTTTGTTCTCTTTATTCTGTGACTTTCATTCTATACCTGATAATATTATATAATCTAGTATCAGTTTTATTGGGACTGTGCACCTATCCAGAGTCTGTCCATACAAAAGGATTGCTTAAAGGGATACTTTGCACTTGTTGTTAAATTAAGCAAATATTTCCTCGTGCGTCGCCAGCTCTGTGTTTGTTGTGTGCTCAGAAAAAAAAAAAAAAATCCTGTTCCCCTCCACAGCCCTGGGTCTGTAAATTAAGCACAAACAGTTCTGAGCGAGCAGCAGGTGTCGGTGGCGCTCGAAGCAGTGGGAGGGAGAACGTAATCAACCAGCTGTACATTCGAAAATGCTGGACTCATTACGGGACTTTAGCTGTGAAGATGACTGAGAAACAGCCACAGAGGGGGAAGATCTGAGGGATTGTGAAACGAGTATATGACCAGGCGAGGGGAAGACCTGTGTTAACATCTGTGAGGAGTTCAGTGCTGAATAAATCTACGAGATTAGAAAGGTTTTAAAA
>NW_024041677.1:0-6159 GCF_014851395.1 Micropterus salmoides | reverse complement strand
AAAACAAGTTTTCTATATCTATAGCAGAAAAATCGTGTGGTGAAGTATAAAGTACAGTATTTCCCTCTGAAATGCAGTGCAGTAGAATGATTAAGTAACAAAGTGGGTAGAACTCGAAATTGGATTTGCATACAGAACTGAAGTACTTTTTCATTTCTTTCCACAGACGCTTCAGAAAGCTTCTGTAATGCATTAGATTTAAATTAAAAAGTACATTAATGTTCACAATCAAGCCCGTGTTGAACAGGAAAACAGACTGCATACTTTACACACATATTATATGTAACACATTATTTACAAATACTACGTGTTGCAATATGTGTAAACTGTTTTTTTTTACTACAAACAGAAAGAAAATCACACCTAAAAGTCACTTATGCTTCGTCAGATCAGTTTCCCTGCTGTGGGTTTCTGCAAGTCAGGAGGTTTCATCCAGAGATATGACGTAGATGGTTTTCAATTTGTGTCAAGCAACTGATGAATTGATTGACCGGAGCCCGACGGGGCCGGGACTCTACAGACCTTCACTGTCTGTAATTTAACTCATCGTTCAGGACGACATTTTAACCCTGCTGAAATATTCAAGAGCTGAACTCTTCACCGCTCACACCACGATCACTGCAGATTTCTCCGCTTCCTGTGTCAGCGAGGCGTTGTAGTTGGTGAGTGCTGTGATGACAGGAAGGGAGGAATCCTCTGAGCCCCGTGTCCACCACAGCGTGAAATCTACTGTATGTGTGACCCCGACGAACCGGTGGATCCAACACTCGCAGCGTTTTTTGGACGCTTCAGGCATTTGCGCCGGGCGGTGCGGTCAATAGATTCACATCCTTTACTAAAGTAAAAGTACCAGTACAACAGTGTAAAATACTATGTTGCAAGGATTAATATTCCTACTTAAATATAAGCTGTAAAAAGTACTTGAC
The DNA here is from genome assembly GCF_014851395.1 of Micropterus salmoides. Taxonomy (NCBI): domain Eukaryota; kingdom Metazoa; phylum Chordata; class Actinopteri; order Centrarchiformes; family Centrarchidae; genus Micropterus; species Micropterus salmoides. Next base: position 5,233 of record NW_024041677.1, on the reverse strand, counting down.
CTGCAGTGTGCTCCATTTTATTTAAAGTCCTGTGCTGCTGCTTGTGTTCAGAGAACATTCAGCTTTATGTTGGAAAGCATTGTTCGGGGATTGGCACTGATATCTGTAGCTGTGACGCCTCCTGCTGTGTCAGCTGTGTCTAAAGTCTGCTTCACACCAGGAAAAAAAGGTGAGATCCCGCAGATATAACGACAGAATGAACCTGTCTAATCTGAAGAACGCACACAGCAGACGGTTCAGTCCGGTTGGCAGGACCACACACTCAGCGTTTATACTAAAGCTGTAGAGTGGCGGTTTCGGGGACTTGGGATTAGTGATGTAACGATACCAGAGATGTTGTAATCGATACCAATACCAGTGAAATCCCACGATTCTTGATACCAAATTTGATACCACAGAAAACAAAATAATAAATCCCATGTTCACATACGCTCCTTTTAATTTACATAAAGCTAAATATGTAAATGCATACAGAAAAAGTTAAGTGATCAAATTTGTATACATGTTGCATACAAAAATGCAAAAATATACTGGAAATTGATGAGGAATGTGCAAAATTCACACGGTAAGGACGGGAAGGAAGTGTTCTTGTGGTGTGAGGTTTTGGTCTGCTGCTGGAGGGGAGGGTCTGAAACAGTTTCAATGCATTTCTCCGTGCATTTGTTTGTTTCCAGTTTAGACTGCAAACTTCCTCTAAATAGTTTGAAAGTCTGAACCATCCATAAAAAATGCTTTCACACCAGAAACGAAGCGAACCACGGTGCAATTTTGGTTCGGACCAAACGAGGTGAAAGTCCCCTTAATCTGTCGATTATTTCCTGGATTAATCGATCAGTTTTTGGTCGTTAAAATGCCAGAAAACTGTGAAAATGTGGATCAGTGTTTCACAAAGCCCAAGGTGACGTCCTCAAATGTCTTGTGTTTTTTTTCATAAACCAAAGATATTCAGTTTAGAAGAGGAAGAAACCGGAAAATATTCACATTTAAGAAGCTGGAATCAGAGAATTTAACTTCTTTTTTCTTTATGACTCAACACGATCAATCATTTTTTTAAATGGCAGTTAATTAATAGTTGACAACTAATCGATTAATGGAGTAATTATTGATCAATCACCCTGCATGTCATTTTGCAACACAGTAACCCAGCAGAGACCTCCATTTATTGAGTTTTTCAACATGGATCAAGCTTTACTACCATGTGCTACGATGCCGAGCGGCTCGTGCCGGCCAGAAAGCTAATAATCGATTTAGTTATGAATTAGTTTCAGACCCTGCTTCAAGGACACACAAGCCAAAACCAACAGTAAGAAGGAAAAAAGGGAATATGGGTTAGACCTCCCAACCACGCTGCTAAATGTTATCTGTCCATCTTAGTGGTACTGAAACAGAGAGTACTTCGGCCTTTGAGTACTGTGTTCTGTGTTTTTACTTCTGTTTTTACTACTTCTTTTAATATTCGTGTGGTATTTGTGTCTATATTCTGGTATGTGTGTTCTTTCTGATGCCCATCAGGGGACAAATAACCTTCTATTTGACTTTACGTCCTCACTAGTCATGTTCTGCCCCAGGTAATTGCTAAAGATGCACCGAATGTTCGGCCACCAAAATTAATCAATTAATGAAAATGGCAAAAAAACGCTCTTTCAGCGTTCGGCTTAATGAGTCAAAAGGCCGAATAAATTTTACTGAACGGATCCTCTGACATGTCGGCAGTGTGGAAGCATTTTAAAGTGTTCTGCTGTCTCCAGCACATCCGCTCCACTGTGGCTGACTTCTTAGAAAAGAACCTGTTTCAGTGTTTCGGTCACTCGTCTGTGAGAAGGAGATTAAGATAGCCGCCCCATTTGGATGCGCACATATTCCGGCCTTTACGGTAAGTGAAGCGGCCCAGAGCGAGCTGACAGGCAGGTTAGAGACTTTATCCTGTCAGTTTGGCTCTTTAGTATGAAGAGAGGCTGTGAAGTTTCATGTTACAACATTATTTATCAAACCGGGTCGGACTGGATGGATTTAGCGCGAGGAGGAAACACATGTGACAACGTCCGGTTTTCAAAATAAGGCGTCTGTACAGGATGGAAATAAGATTAACTGGATTATATTCACAGAAAGTATAAAACAGAATACATGTGTCCATTAAAAGTAAATGGACACCCCCCACCATAGTCTCTCCCATCCTGTGGGAAACACTGAGGAAAAAGCTCATTTTGACTATTTAATTTATGCAGTGGGGGAAAAAAAAAGCAAAATAAATGGAAGGAAAATGTGAAAGTACTCGTTCATGTTCGGCAAAGTGTTTCATTATATTCGGTTTGAGCTTCGGCCAATCTTTTCATTTCTGTGCATCCCTAGTTATTGTGGTGAAACCAACTTTAGCGGTTGATTGAAGCGGTTGTTCAGCCTCTAGTGTCGACTTTACGCCCTCACTTTGGACAGAAGCTGTCCAAAGTGAGGGCGTAAAGACTTTCAGTCTAATTTCAGTCGTGAATCACAACCAGCTGTTTGTGACTCCAGCTTTCAGTTCTTTCAGCATGCTTCTGTTTAAACGGACAGCAGGCTGCAAGCTCAGAGTCTCACAACCAACCAGCGTGGAGCTGCGCTTCCTGTCTGACACGCCAACATCGCAGCAGCGTGTGTTTTATGTTTTTATATCCCGGGGGGACTTTAACCTGAATGCACACTGACAGGGTATCATGTCGCTGCAGGACAAACATTAAGTTACGGTTAGGAGTGGAGCTGTGATGGCTGAGGGCCAAAGGTTAGGGACTGCTTTATGTCCCCACACGGATAGAGGAGCAAAGGGGTGTGTGACCTGCAGGAACGCTCTCAGATCGTCTTCACTCCGTCATGTTTGTTTGATCAGCTGTGTCTCCTGAGTCCATCCAGCTGCTGATCTGTGGCAGCACTTCCTGTTGACATCAGCGGGGACTGCGCGGTGAGTCACGGCGTTCCCCCCCGGCTGTGGGCGGAGCCAGACGGGCAGAGTGTGTCAGTGCAGCAGCTGCGCGGTTTTATGAAGTTAAAGTGGTATCGGGAGCAGCTGCAGAGCGAACCGCCGAGTCTGTGTTCATTAGAGCGCTGACAGGAAGCATCCCGTTTGGTCCTGAGCCTCCAGAGCTGCACAAGTTAGGACCAGTTTTAAACGAATGTTGTTTTTATTACAAATAAACTCTGAATGTGTCTGTAGTCACGTCACCTTTTCCTCACACAGCTGAGGTGTAAAGTAGTTTTTATGGGAGTCTGAAAAGAGGAGGGGGCGGGAAGGCGAGATAGTCAAGTTCTGCATCATAAAACAGAAACCACATGAAACCTCAAAAACCAGAAGGAGGCACTGACAGAAACTAAAACCAGTCTCTGCTTCTGTGTGTTGTGGTTGATTTGATTCTGACGTTCTGATTTTCAGACTATCTCAGGGACAACCGTGAAGTATTTCTAACATTGTCCCAGGTGTTTCGCACAGAACCTGTAATTGTTTAGCCGTCATTTATCATCTAGCAAAACACTCCGGAGTTTCCGCTTCCTGTGAGGATTTGCTCCTGTTCTGTCTTACGTTATAATAAGCTAAATATCTTGGTCAGGTCGTCCCTCTCTGACTTCAAGAAGCTCCTGAAAACTCTGCAGAGAACACTTCATTTGATAACCCCTCTAACGTCCTGTGCTCTTCTTCTTCTGTCTCCTTGCAGTCTCCTTGTACTGATTGCACAATTTGTTAACTCTTACTTCCTCCAGGGCTGGACCCGAATATTTGATCATCAGGTACACATTCGATTTTCAATTTAGGGATTCAAATATTTATTTTTCTCACACACCTGACCTCCGCCCACAGCCGTGAGCTCGACGCTCCTGTTCACGTCAAAGGGAAAACAAAGCCCTCAGTTCTGTGGAACACTTTAGTGAATCTGAATTTTATGTGATGGATCAGAAGTGAAATGAGGAAAAATATATACATAAGAGGCAAGAGGCACCCCTAACCAAACACTCCCATGATGTCTCTAAACAAGTAAGGGACAGTGTTGTAGAGAAGTACAAGTCAGAGTTAGGTTATAAAAAATTATCCAAATCTTTGATGATCCCCAGGAGCACCGTCAGATCTGTCATAACCAAATGGAAAGAACATGGCACAACAGTAAAACCTGCCAAGAGACGGCCGCCCACCAAACCTCACGGACCGGGCAAGGAGGATATTAATCAGAGAGGCGGCACAGAGACTAAGGTAACCCTGGAGGAGCTGCAGAGGTCCACAGCAGAGACTGGAGTATCTGTACATAGGACGACGACGAGCCGTACGCTCCATAGAGTTGGGCTTTACGGCAGAGTGGCCAGAAGAAAGCCATTACTCCCAAAATGTACGGAGGAAGGTGCTCTGATCTGATGAGACTAAAATTGAACTTTCAAACGAAAACGCTACATCTGGTGCAATCACATCACCCAAAGCAGCATCGTGCTGTGGGGATGTTTTTCAGCAGCCAGGACTGTGAAACTGGTCAGAGTTGAGGTGCTAAATCTGCTAGGACGGAGGTTCACCTTCCAGCAGGACAATGACCCCAAACGCACTGCTGAAGCAACACTTGAGTGGTTTAAGGGGAAACATGTAAATGTGTTGGAAGGGCCTAGTCAAAGCCCAGACCTCAATCCAATAGAAAGTCTGTTGTCCGACTGAAAGATCGCTGTTCACAAGCGCAAACCTTCCAACATGAAAGAGCTGGAGCAGTTTTGTAAGGAGGATCCCAGTGGTAGGATGTGGCGAGCTCATAGAGACTTATCCAAAGCAACCTGGAGCTGTGAGCGCCTACAAAGTATTGACTTTAGGGGGTGAATAGTTATGCACATTGACTTCTTCTGTTATTTTGTCCTATTTGTTGTTTGCTTCACAATTTAAAAAAACCCCAAACATCTTCAAAGTTGTGGGCTCGGTGTGTAAATTAAATCCTCAAACCATCGTTTAAGGCAACAAAACATGAAAAAAACCAAGGGGGGTGAATACTGGTCTCCCTGGACAACCAGTCGGTTAATATTTCCCGTGATCTGTTTTGGTGCTGCTGAGTTCAGCCTCTCGCCCCTCTGGACTGTCGGCTACGGTTCCCTCCTGCTCTGCACTGCAGCATCTAGCCTTCCTGTCGTGAAATTACAGCTCGCTTACAACCAGTAACAGACGCGCCCTCCCTCCCGCGGCACCGTTGAAGCTTCCGATTATTCGCTGACGCTTACTGTCAAAGCTCAAAAATGGCGTTCGGGC
>NW_024041676.1:0-13925 GCF_014851395.1 Micropterus salmoides | reverse complement strand
CTCTTATGAAACTGATTATTATAAAACCACCTGTACCCGAGGCAGGCGTGTGGCATCCATACAGAAACTTTATACATTTCAGTTATATTTATAATAAAAATATATAGCAGTGTCTCTTCACTTGGCCTGGTTCAGTTTAGAAGTCATTTACAGAAAGGTCTGAGGTTTCTCTGCTACAGATTTCCAGGCGTGAGTTTATTGAAAACGACAACAAAGATGATTTACTTCAGGAGCACATGTGCTCCTAAATGGAAAAATTTAGGAGCACAGCAAAAAATGTTCAAGTAACACAGAATTTAACATACTATTTATTATATTTATTCTACATGTGTGCTCCTTCTCCTTGTGTGAAACCAGTAGAGGACAGGAAGTGAAGACCCTGGTATCTGGACGCATCAACCTTAAAAATTTGTCGACGCTTTTTAAAAATATTGAAACAGATCTTTTGAAAATTTGAGACATTGAAAACAGCTTTTACAACTCTGACCAGTCTTCACAAAAAACTTTACTGTGATTGGTGCCTGTGTAGTTTCTGAACCAGTGACTGATTCACGATCCACCAGCAGCAGCCAAACAACCCACACCTGATGGAAACAAGACTAGTGAGCAGCGTTACAGTAACTTTAGTACATCAGAACCAGGGGAACGTGTTGCTCTCTAGAAGGACATACTGGCTTACTGTGCAGTGGAAATCTGCATCTTTCCACTCTTTCAGAAACTAGTTTAAATGAGTGTATTTGTATTTATAAAATTTTAATATTAGATAAAAAGTTCAATTTTAATCTAATAGTATACTGTTAGAGTGTTAATTATATAATTTTGTGACTTTATGGAGTAGTACTACTATACTATACAGCTCACTAGTGTAATTAATTCCAGTTGAACAAAACAGGAGTTTGTTAATGCTGCTATCTCATCAACAGTCAGAACCATTCATGCAGTTCAACATTTGAAAGTTTACTGAAGCGCGTCAAACCTTTTTTATGTCCCGCCCCATCCAGGCTGTGATTGGTCAGTTGACCTGAAGTGAAATTAACGAGCACATCGATTTTATGAAAAGCTGAACACGTTTCAACAAAAGGCACCTGATGTACCTTATAGCCAGCAGCCAAACCGACAACCTCCTTATCTTCTCCCTGCTGTCTTCTGTCTCGCCGCTCCAGCCGCTGACTTCGCTTCTCTGTCTTTGTTTTTTAAACAAGCTGCTCAAGCGGGAACTGAGCGACCCCGCCCACTCTCTCGGTGCTCCAGTGACTGCTGGCTTTTTTCCCCGCCAGAGTTTCAACAACTGTCATATGACTGATATCAGCTTTGCGACGGGCCCTGCCCGCTACTCGGGGCGGGGCTGTTTTGAACGATTAAAGCCCCGGGTATACTTACTGGCGAGGACCAGCGTAGCGTTAATTCCTGGGGACGTGCTCAACCTACCCTGCTGGCTGCTAGAGAGGACGCAGGTTTAAGGCGCCCCCTGCTGGCTGCTAGAGAGGACGCAGGTTTAAGTCACCCCCTGCTGGCTGCTAGAGAGGACGCAGGTTTAAGTCGCCCCCTGCTGGCTGCTGGAGAGGACGCAGGTTTAAGGCGCCCCCTGCTGGCTGCTAGAGAGGACGCAGGTTTAAGGCGCCCCCTGCTGGCTGCTGGAGAGGACGCAGGTTTAAGGCGCCCCCTGCTGGCTGCTGGAGAGGACGCAGGTTTAAGGCGCCCCCTGCTGGCTGCTGGAGAGGACGCAGGTTTAAGGCGCCCCCTGCTGGCTGCTAGAGAGGACGCAGGTTTAAGGCGCCCCCTGCTGGCTGCTGGAGAGGACGCAGGTTTAAGGCGCCCCCTGCTGGCTGCTAGAGAGGACGCAGGTTTAAGGCGCCCCTGCTGGCTGCTGGAGAGGACGCAGGTTTAAGTTGCCCCCTGCTGGCTGCTGGAGAGGACGCAGGTTTAAGTCGCCCCCTGCTGGCTGCTAGAGAGGACGCAGGTTTAAGTCGCCCCCTGCTGGCTGCTAGAGAGGACGCAGGTTTAAGTCGCCCCCTGCTGGCTGCTAGAGAGGACGCAGGTTTAAGGCGCCCCCTGCTGGCTGCTGGAGAGGACGCAGGTTTAAGGCGCCCCCTGCTGGCTGCTGGAGAGGACGCAGGTTTAAGGCGCCCCCTGCTGGCCGCTGGAGAGGACGCAGGTTTAAGTTGCCCCCTGCTGGCTGCTAGAGAGGACGCAGGTTTAAGTCGCCCCCTGCTGGCTGCTAGAGAGGACGCAGGTTTAAGGCGCCCCCTGCTGGCTGCTAGAGAGGACGCAGGTTTAAGGCGCCCCCTGCTGGCTGCTAGAGAGGACGCAGGTTTAAGGCGCCCCCTGCTGGCTGCTAGAGAGGACGCAGGTTTAAGGCGCCCCCTGCTGGCTGCTAGAGAGGACGCAGGTTTAAGGCGCCCCCTGCTGGCTGCTAGAGAGGACGCAGGTTTAAGTCGCCCCCTGCTGGCTGCTGGAGAGGACGCAGGTTTAAGGCGTCACCTTTCAGACCTGGAGGTTTCCGCTTGGGTCGCTTGTTGTAGTGAAAGTTGTGATGTTGCTGGTGTGACGACTCTGTCTAAGGTGCATCACTTCAACCTGTTAACATGTGACGCGCACGCTCTGCTCAGGCTTGGGCCAAGATGTTTCCGGTTAAGTTCAAAATAAAGTTGTCATGTGGCAGAAGGTGGTTTTTTTGGTCCACCTGCAGGATTCAGTCAGAAACCAAAGCAGAACCTGATCCGCCACCAGCTCTTATTTCCTGCTGTCCAGTGTGGAAGTTGACCACTTCTTCTCTTTCTGCAGGTCTGCTGGCGTCCCCTCACTCGGCTCCAGGAAACCTCGACAACAATAAGAACGGCGAGAGTCGCATCAACGGCGGCAGCCGGGAAAACAGCACCGTGGACTTCAGCAAGGTAAAGACCCCCCCCCCCCCCCCCCTGCTACTGGCTCATGTCTTCTGTTACAGGAAGTGTTCACCACAGGTCCAGGGAGGCTGGGTATCAGATCCATGAGTTCAGGTGTTGATATGAAGCTCTGGATCATACTGGACCAGGATCATTTCTCCGTCGCCACCATCACAATCTATCAGATAGTGTCACCATACTGGAATTTCTAACTTTGATAAAATACCTTGAAAAATTGACACAACATTGATTAGACTGACGAATTAAATTACGAAATGATCTAATGAACTTAGATATTCGCTCTCTTGTGTCCTTTGCCAGCATCTAATTGCACTAGCCAATCACAGCACAGTAGGGCAGGACTGAAAAATAAGCCGAAGCAAATAAGACTAGAAGACAGCTCTGTGAGTGAGAGGAGGCGGGTCTATGTGAGCGCATTTCCGTATCGATACTGCGGAAAATGAGTTTTAAAATATTCAGAATCAATATGTATTCAAACAAAATCAATATTTTTTACAACACTGCTAGCAGGACTTGCACTTTCTTACTTGGCCAAAGCGGAGGGCAAGTATTTTAATAATTGATTAATTGTTTAAATCACCTTTCAAGCCAAAATGATGTTTGATGGTTCCAGCTTCTCAAATGTGGGGTGTTTTACAGAATGGCTGTATGTAGACAGGGTTGGGAGGGTTACTTTAAAAATGTAATCTGGTACAATTGCTTGTTAAAAATTGTAATCAGTAACGTAATCCAAGTACCAGAAAATAAAAGTAATGTAACCTGATTACTTTTAGTTACTTTTGGATTACTGCAATGCCAAATGGGCAAATAAAGAGTATCAAAGATGTGTTGTCTGCTCAGGGGATTTTTAGAGGTGCATACATATTAGGCTATAAAATATCCCATGAAATCAAAATGTTTGGTTGTATTCTTTATGATTTAGTGTGTCATTTCCCAGAAAAGGGTTTTAAAATGTTGATGAATCCTCCTGCTCTGGGGGGCCTGGATTAATTTAGTGACCAATGAAAAGCTTTCTTTGTTTTTATGATGTGTTTCTGGAGCCGGGCCCCACTGATTACTGAAGGAAAACTCTACTCACTGATTTTGCAGAAACTGGATCCTATTTGATGGAAAATATTATCTGGTTTTCTCTCTGATGTTCCCGGCTGCTCTGCCTCAGCTCTGTGATGTACGAGTTCCCTTTTAAGCTTTACTTAACTTAATTTAGTAGGAGTGGTGATGGCGCATAGATAAGATGCTTGCCTTTGGTGTGGGTTCGATTCCCACTGTGAGACCGTCCACCATTGTGTCCCTGAGCAAGACATTTAACCCCTCGTTGCTCCAGAGGTGTGTGACCTCTGACATGTGTAGCAATTGTAAGTCGCTTTTGAGAAAAGCGTCAGCTAAATGAATAAATGTAAATGTACTTGTTGCTGTAGCAAGTCAGCTAACTGCTGCTAACTAGCAACTAAACTGCGCCCAGCGGCCTCGAAGTGAACCCGACATGAACAGGTCCAAACACAGCCTCGTTAGCTGACCGGGGTGACAAGAGCCAGTGGTCAAACTGTGATGAGTCTGCATGATGGGTAGGGGGCGTGGCGACAGATCGCCACTGTGTTTTTTCCGGAAACATGTAAACCGTAAATAGCACTGCATTTTCTGTTGGAAACTTTCTGCTTAAAGTAATCGGTTTATTTTCTCTACTGTAACGGAATACAGTGACTTTATTTTTGTATCCTGGTTACGTAACGCCGTAACGCCCTGTATGTAGACGGGTACCCCGTCCTCTCCAGTGTTTCCTGTCAGGCTTGGGCTTTTGGAGGATGGAAGTACACTTTCTTTTTTAATTCTTCTTCTCCATTTTTCTCTGCAGTGAAATTTGTAGCGTCCACTTCCTGTCAGAACGCCGTTGGACGCGTGTGTTGGTTGAACTACACGGCTGTGGTTCAAGCAGCTGCTTCCTCCATTTGGAAAATGTAAATTAGATGCTGAAAGGACAAACACAAAGTGGAAACTCAAATGTAAAATAGAAATAAAGAACGTGTCTAACTGTTTCGTGTGCACAGCCGATCAGTATGTTTATTTATTCATTTAGAATTGAAACAAAAGGGTCACTCACATTGGTCACAGAGAGCCAATAAACAAGCTGCGTTCAGTCACATGACTTTGAGTCTTGGTAGTTTTGTCAGTGTGACCCTGCAGCAGCCAATCAGAAGCTGTGTGTGTTTCTCAGCAGGACTGCAACTGTGTTTGTTTGCCGCCGGCCGCCGGCAGAAAGCCCGCTGTAAGTCTGCCACCCGCCGGCTGTCGACCAATCAGTGGCCTGTGTTGTGGCTCATCGTGGTGGAGCGCCGTGTTGATGTGCGTTTGGATTCTGTTGTCGTTTGTGTCGTTCAGTGAAGTCGGCGTGACTCTGACTCTGCTCAGCTGTGCTGTTTCAGTGTTTTGGTGGACGCCTGCTGTTGCTTCATGATGTCACTATTGATTGAGATTAATCGATGAAGATCAGTAGTTGCAGCCCTAAAATAAAACGATCATGTGTGAGATGGTGCTGTAGGTTTCTCTCCTGTCTGTATCGGATCAGAGGAAAGTGAGACTCGACCTGCTGCCTGGTTTGTTTCAGGTGGACATGAACTTCATGAAGAAGATCCCTCCTGGCGCAGAGGCGTCCAACGTCCTGGTGGGTGAAGTGGACTTCCTGGAGCGGCCGATCGTCGCCTTCGTCCGGCTGTCCCCCGCCATGCTGCTGACCGGCCTCACAGAGGTCCCGGTGCCCACCAGGTGAGCAACACGCACTGTTGTTGTAGCAGCTGCTACAAGTACCTCCAAATTATACTTGAGTATTTTCTGCTACTTTCTATTCTGCTTCACTCAGAGGGAAATATTTAAGCCGTTAAACTCGACGTTATTGTCTCGTCCGTCCAGGTTTGTCTTCCTGCTGCTCGGCCCGTTTGGAAAAGGCCCGCAGTACCACGAGATCGGACGCTCCATGGCCACTCTGATGACGGACGAGGTGAGACGACAAGGCCGTTTAGTTTCTGGTCAACAAACAGTAAAAATAAAGTCTCCTGAGAGAAATCCTCACACAGAGAGCTGAAGTTTTAATACGCCGACGTCACGGTTTTCTCCTCTATCGTGACCAGAAAGAGGAAATTTAACATTTTAGATTAATTTAAGACTCTTCACCCTTTTTTTTCCTCTGCTGTCAGGAAGGTAATCTTTACTCTGTAGAGGCGTGGTGCCCCCTGCTGGAGGACTCGGATCTTGTTAGCTCTGGACCAGAGTGTTGCAGGAACAGGCAACATGTCCACCTTTCCCATCAGTCCATCACGCGAGGTGTCGCACAGACATCTGGGCCCTGTACCTGAGCATTCTCTGCAGATAGATGTCTGTGTTGACGTGGAAGTTAAATTTTGTCTGAAATTAATTATTACACAGGCGTTTGAACAGGAACCTCCAGTCTGTGAGTGAAAGTACTGTTAAAGTTAATAAAAACAACTTGTTACGCATGATTTCTGGCCCTGCAGTCAGAGGACCTGCAGATGAACTCAGCGTCTGTTTTCAGGGCTTATGGAGTCGGACTGCTTATGTTTTAAATAGGGCCGGGCATTAGTTCAATAACGCCAGCAATTATTTTATCGCACGTCAACGTTTATTATTATTTTGACAGTCCGTTGCTCGCTGGCTCTGAATCCAGTAAAACCATGAGTCACAGGAGGGGGGGGGGGGTTTATCAGCCTGCAAACCAGCAGCGGAGGGAGGCTTCGGAAGACTACGCTGCGGCAGCATGTGGGAGAAGCGGATAAAGAAAAGCAAGACGAGCGGTCAAACGCCACAGCGAAGAGGAGAGCTGCATGCTGGGTAGTGTCGGGAAGATGTGGTCTGAGGAACGTTCTTAAAGTCTCAGCGTAGTCTCTTGGCCCCGCGGGGTCGCTCGACAGGGAGACGAGCGCGCCGCGAGTAAACGGCAGGCGCACGGTTGAGAGTAACCATGGCAACAGCTTATGTGCGCTACACTGTGATGCGTTTAACTTGAGTTAAAAAGTGCATGATGTCACTCAAGTTGGCTACATGAGCCGCTACTAGCAAAACTTACGCTGCGTGAGATTGGAAGCGCCCCCTTACGGTCTGTACCCGCGCTCTCAATCGCCGCACACAAACACATGATTCGACTAGCGGTCGACTACAGGCAGGACTTGGCGATTCTGAATGGACTGTGTAAATCCTTGTATTTAGTTAATTACTTTGCTGAGCTGCTTGATTACTTCCTGTTACGAGATCCAGATTAGTTGATGAACAGACTTCGTCTCTCTGTCCGCTAGATTTTCCACGATGTTGCCTACAAGGCGAGGGACAGGATCGACCTGCTGTCGGGGATCGATGAGTTCCTGGATCAGGTGACCGTGCTTCCGCCGGGCGAATGGGACCCCAGCATCCGCATCGAACCCCCGAAGAACGTCCCGTCTCAGGTGAGGTCTGCCTCAGAGATTGCGATGGTCGTGAAATAAAACTTCAGCGCCGTCCTGTCTGACCTGAACTCTGCTCTGTGCCTTCGTCTCTTGCAGGAGAAGAGGAAGATGCCGTCTGTCCTTAATGGCTCCGCCCACATCTCTGACACCATCAAGGAAGAGGAGCATCACACGGGACCAGAGCTGCAGAGGACGGGGAGGTCAGTCTGCCTCGCTGTACAGGACTCTGAAAAGATCACTTGTACCTGCACGTGTGAGACACGCAGGCAGTGCGTAAAAGAAAAGACCAGTGGTTCTCAAAGGGAGGTCCGGGGACCGCCAGGGGTCCGTGTGTAGATGTGTAATGATGTGGCTTGCAGCTGCGTCATCACAGCTTCATGCACGGCGTGCTGTCCTTTCTTTGGAGCTCTGAATGTCATTTTGCAGAAACCAACAGAGTGCGCCTAAAAATCTGTTGAGGCCATAGGCGGAAATCACGTGACCGCCATCTTTACATCATACACACAGCGTTTCATGTCATTGATGTCATTCATACTGCGGTGGCTCCGTCGGTAATTAATAACAAGCTGCCGCCACACGGCACGCACCTGCCTTTATTTAGGACAGGTGTCCACATGGGACAGGCCTTTAATTCTTTTTGCACAAAACTGAAACTACTATGAAACAGTTTATTTATTTCAAACAGAATAATACTTAATTATAGAATAATACTAATCAAATTAATATCAAATTCAACGTTTAAACATTAATATTTGTAGCCTGTTAACAATCTAAGCAGCATAGAAGCGGCTAAAGCGGCGACCCCGTGGCATTTAAGAGGTTTTATACATCCAAAGAACTTCTATAAAAACCACACCAGGCATTTATTTGTCAAAATGTGTTCCCACACCAGGCCAGTAAAGGAGGCAGTAAGTTTAGTACGTAAGTTTTACGGTACGTATATAGTCATAAAAAAACATAAAATGTTTGTGCATGCTGTCAGTTATAATTGTTAAAAAGAAAGAATCGGCAGGTCAGACCTCTAAATAATCTGTAATTGGAATCAGCCAGGAAAAATGCAATCTGTGCATCTCTTACTACCACCAACACGCCGATAAGCCTGTGTGTGAACTGATCTTGGGCTGATGTTGTAGATCTGCCGTAGTGTTTTGCTCAGTATGATAAGTGGCAGATCAGCCGATGGTGAACCTAAGTCATATTTAAAGGGCTGTTGCCGTGTGTTGTTGGCCAGATAAAAAGGCAGAGAAAAGAGTAAGTCATTGCCACCATTTTACAGCCACTTGTATGGCCGCCAGTAAACCTGGCTATAAAGCACGGAGCGCTTCCTGCGATGCTACCAAGCTGGTCGATCTTTACAGTTTGTCAGCACTTTTTAAGTTTCGTTTTACAATAATATATATATGTGTAAACATTTTTGAGTTTGTGCCGTGATTCAAATAACGACTGTTTACAATCAGTCACAGATTATCAGTGTGTTTTGCGAAAAGACAGAAGGTTAGAATTTACTGTCATGGTGCTAAAGCTGCTGGGAAAATGTGGGGCGCCTAAACATCACTGATGAGCGAAATGTGTCCGTGACTTGACTCCGTCTGTCCGTCAGGATCTTCGGTGGTTTGGTGAACGACGTCCGGAGGAAGGCGCCCTTCCTGTGGAGTGACATCAGGGACGCGGTCAGCCTGCAGTGTTTGGCGTCCGTCCTCTTCCTCTACTGCGCCTGCATGTCGCCCGTCATCACGTTCGGAGGGCTGCTGGGAGAAGCCACCAAAGGAAACATAGTAAGAACTCGACTGACGGGACGATGAACTGATGTCACGTTTCCTCTTAAAGGGGCGGTACAACATTATGACCTCTCTCGCTCTCTCTCACTGTCCCGGTAGAGTGCCATAGAGTCTCTGTTCGGGGCGTCCATGACGGGCGTGGCCTACTCCCTGTTTGCTGGTCAGCCTCTCACCATCCTGGGCAGCACCGGTCCAGTTCTGGTCTTTGAGAAGATCCTCTTCAAGTTCTGCAGGTGAGTCTGCGGGAACACCTGTTTTCTGTACCTGCACACGCAGAACTTTTCTTCTTCTTCTCGCGCCCATTAATGATCAGTCATCTGCTGATCCTTTGGAGGAGCGCAACGAATACTTTTACTGCACAACGAATACTTTTACTGCTGATACTTTAACTCCATGAAGCTGGTAATACTCCTGCTGCTGAATGCAGGACTTCTTCTTGTAATAGTGTTTTTAGGTTGTTGTATTTTAATATAAGTGAGGAATCTGAATACTTGTGCTTGAGCTCCGACTCCCCCTGCAGGTGGGAATTAAACATGGCGCCTCAGTGACTTCATTAATGACCCAGAAAATTAGATGGTATGTTTTAAAATCTAGGTAAGTAGGAGCTCAAACCGAGCAGCGAAGCTTTGTTGTTCTTCATGGAGCCAAAGGGGTCACGGATTATCCTGATTTGTGGGTTTTTGGATCAGAATGTAATTGGCTTTAGAGGGATTGTGCATTTGTTTTCTCTTGTTTCTTTGTTTTGTGAGTATTAAAAAGGCTTTTTGTGATGGAAAAATGTTTTGTAACACTTACATAAAGCCCTTATTTTATTTAACCTGCTCCATTTCCCACCAGATTACATCATACTGCTTTTATTTCTGCATTTCTGAAACTCAAAATATTTCCAGGAAAATACATCGGTCAGGGACGTAGCACAAAATCCTGGGCCCTAGATATTAGAGCCCGACCGATATAGGATTATTACGTCTGATGCTGATTTCAATAGTTGAGGATTATAAAATCTGGATGATATTCTTTTTAAGAAACATTATCCCAAATATTTATGTTGAGACCTCACCGAGATACCCTGACATAATGTAGCGGTTATAAATAGTATTTTGAACAAAAGTACAACTAAATATATCAAGGTTTTGATAAATAAGAGTCAGATGTACAAAACATTTTACAAATATCTGATTTGTTATAAATTAGGGAGTACTTCTGCTAATGAACATTAAATTAAAGAGTTTCATATATAAATATAAATTACCTGTGTAGGAGAGTACTAGCAGTAGTGGTATATGGGTAATTTTTATAGTTTGTTTTCCTGGCCCCCACAATACATACACTATTTACTTAGTAGTAGTACTCCATAATTTATTGCAAATCAGATATTTACATTTTTATTTTTTTCTGTAGTTTTATTTGCCTCTTGTCCATCAAAACCTTGATATATTTTGTTTTACTTTTGTTCAAAGTTCTATTTATAACAAAGTTTCTTTTTATACTGCATTATGTCATGGTATCTTGGTCTCAACATAACATTTTAGGGAATATCTCTGTTTATGTCATGCGCTTCTTAAAACAAGGGGGGGGAAACAATATTGCCCGATCTTGAAAATCCCATATCAGTAAGGCTCTAATTTAAACCCACTGTCTCCTCACTATAAATGAGGTTTGCTCTTGAGTACAATGCTTAAAATAACATTATTTTCTTCATGTTTCTTTAAGCATTTAGTTGTTCCCAAGGTGTGAGACAACGTTGGAAAAATAGTTATACAAAGTTTAGTCTCTGACCTGATTCATTCCGCAATTTTTTTGTTTTTAGTTATGAAACTACTTGCTTAGAAGTGAAACATTAAAAATAAAAAGAACTTTTCATTCCAGGATTTTTAAGTTTTTCGAATTTTCCGTTTTAATAACTGAAAGAGCTGCAACAAGCTGTTTCTTTTATTCAAACTTTAAAGCTCAGGTAGGTGAAGTTTTATCAGTCAAACTTTATTAGAGAGGAACTCCGGTTCGGTCAGCGGAGACGTAACCTGAACATGGTTTTACAACAGAGATAAAACGTCCTCTCAGATGTTGACTAAAGGTTCGACAGTGTTCCTCCTCACATGGGGAACAGCAGGAAGCCGCTGAAGGTGCTGTGGTTGCTGTTGTCCCAGATCTGAGTGCCGTGCCACAGCTGCATGGACAGCGTGTCGCCCTCCTCCAGCAGCAGGGCGGCGCCGTTGGACGCCGTGTCGCTGCCCTCGCCGGACGGCTGCTCGTGGGCGATCAGCTGGATCTGAGCGTTGTTTTTGTAGAGCACGGCGCTCATGGGGAAGTTGGTGGGGGCGTTGGCTGTGAAGCGGATGTAGTAGACTCCACGCACAGGTGCTCTGAACACACCTGGAGAGGGAAGGGTTAATTAACAGGGACGTATGGCAGGTGAGAAGGGACAAAATAACTCAATTGCAAGAAAAGTTTGAATTCTTATTTTTAACTGGAATTTCCAAATTATAAAATCTGTTTGGTTCCGCAGAGCAAACTTTAAACACCAACATCTGATCTATTCTCCAGTTCTCCTGGCTAACGCTTTACCGCTGTTTGCAAAAACGCCGGCACGCTGTGTAAAATATAAACAAAAGTGTTTAATTTTTTATTTTATTGAAGTTTGCTAAAGTTCAGTATTCACTGCCAGTTTATGAACCACGCAGGCTTGGAGAATCCGGTTGATTTTCAAAATAAAACTCTCTTTGGAGACTCCCTATTGCACATCAACAATAAACACAGTTAAAACAGAAGAAACAATTTAACTGCGTAGCTACTGAACCATCGTAGAAGCTCAAGAATCAGAACAACTGAACAAATAAACAAATCTGAACAAGTCACAAAAACAGGCAGGCAAAACGCTCTTATTCTGAAATGCTCCATGTGGATATGTCACGTTAGCCTGCAGAGAGTGGAGCGGGCTCGCAGAGCGCTTATCCGTAGTTGAATCACACAAAATGACAAATTAACGAGTTAACAACGTGTAGGCTAAACGCTCCGCTGCTGAAACACTTCATTGGGAGTTGACGGCGCTCAGCCGCTACCTGTGATTGTTCGACGCCATCATCCCACGTTTTCTTCTAGTTTCGTTGTTTTAAAATGGAGACGCCCTGTGCCCGCTCTGATTGGTGAGTAGGACCGTAACAGGAGGCGCATGGCGTTTCGATTGACGAATAATTAATCCATAATCCCCGTCTCTCCACAATTAACTAATCACGTTTTTTCAATCGCAATTTCGATTTGAAAACGATTAATCGTTCAGGTCTAGTTCCAACTTTACGCAGCTGGAGAAAAGCAACTGCGGCCGCCAGACTTGGCGCCTGCTGTGGCGTTGCTCCCGCTAGATTTTAATGTCATGTGACGTGGCAACGTTTTGCAGCGCCACCGAAAGTCGGACACAACTTTCAAGCAGCAGGTCTTATTATAAGTCCAGCATGCATCACTTTAAGTCAGCGCTGCATGAACTCAAACGCACCTTTTATTATTTAAGTCAGGTTCAGGGAAGCTGCAGAGCGCCCTCTGGTGGGAAAACTATGCAACACTCATGACATGAGTTTCTGTTTTTTATTCATCATTAATCGGCTGTCATAAACGCAGACGCCGATTTATCTTAGCTCATATATTTGACAAATCTGTCAGTAGATTCAATCTTTTGTACATCGTCCCATTTTGGTTTCAATTTACATTTTACACAGCGTGAAAATTTTTGGAAATGGAGGTTGGAGCCTACAGATAAATATTTACAGTCCAGCAGTTACAGAGCAACACGATCAGTCATGTTTGTGTCCACCTGACGAATCAAAGTCAGTATTAACTCAGTAATCTGTTGTGAGAGTTTCTGACCTGTCTCAGCGTTGTACGCCTGTCCGATGTTGGTCAGCACGTCTTTGTAGAGGAGCGTTTTACTTCCTGACGTCGTCTTCTGAAGGCCGTCACCTCCGAGAGAAGCTGAGAATGCCACCTTCTTTACGTCTGAAGACCAACAAAAACCAGTGGCGATAAATGAAAACAAGGTTCTTTTTCAAGATGATGGAATTTCTGAAATGTTTTTGAAACCTTTGTAACATCTGTACTTAAAGTGAAGAACCATTTCAGCTCCAGTAAAACATACTTTATTCACCTTTTAAGCTGATGACACACAGGGAAACTTTTTGAGCGATGTTGCTGGTGCAAAATCTGACTATGTTTTCAACGGATAGCGGATGGACGGGAGGATGGTGGAGAGGTGGAAGAAGGAAATTAAGGTAGTAATCTTTACTCAATACCAGTGACGGCACTGTTGCTCTAAAGGTTGCTCTGTGTATCATCAGCTTTACTCTGACTTTAAAGTTAAATGTGGTCACTTTATACTACAGAATCAGCCCAGTAACTATGCCGATGTCCCTCAGTTTCAAGTATATTAACACCTGGACAAATTAAACCGAAACTATCTGCGCGAAGACAAAGAGATGCGTTTATAGCGTGTGGGTTTCTTGTTTTTGGGTATATGTTTTACTAATTTCTGGAGTTGATTGAAGCAGGACTGGGTTTATTGGGCCAATAAATATAAAAATACAAAGACTAATTTTAGATTTAATGATGTTATTTCTGTAAGAACTGATGATAATGTCCACATGATGACGCTCCTCCTCCACAGGTGCCAGAAAAGGACGAGAGTGTTTGTTTTAGTGCAGCCCTCCTCCGCCCATCAAAATGTATCGCTGCTATTAATCCGTATCTTAAAGAGTGACTGACCTCTGATGCCTGCAGCTCCCTCTCTGTGGACTCCAGTCTCTCTT
>NW_024041675.1:0-29427 GCF_014851395.1 Micropterus salmoides | reverse complement strand
CTTGTGAATGTGGGAGCAGCCGACCGTCAGCAGGCTCATGATGATGTTGAGATGAGTGGGAGAGCAGCAGCTGATCCAAGTCCTCCTAAACAGCAAAAACAACGGAGTTTTAAAGGAAAATTCAGCTTTTTACAACTCTGGCCTCATTCATGTTGCAGTAAAGCAGTTATGTTAGCAGCACAGCGCTCTGGATGCTAAAGTTGTCCCGTTTCTGTTCCCCTCAGGATGAACTGGGATAACTCTGGTCATCCTCTGACTTTCTGTTTAGCGCCATCCTCAGGTCAACTCTGAAACGTGGACGCAGTCTCCAAGATGTCAACGCAGACTTCTGAAGAGCCGTTGTGGAGCTCAGGGAGGGCGCTCCCATGCCTCGCCATCTAGAGGGGAAAACCACCAACCCGTTCTCACTCCCAAGTCATGTGGACGCATGGTCAAACCCGGTGGCGTCAGTTTGTAACGCACTGTTGTAGTTCAACGCAGTGAGGGAAACCCTGCAGTTTCACTTTTGAACACTAAACGTAGGTGTAGGAGAGTGAACAGAAAAGTCACAGTAAGGAGGTGGTTGCGGTGGACGGTGTTCATGTCCCGTGTGAACACTGAATGTTTTTACATAATAATGTCACAAAACCGACGAATGCAACGTAGTTATTTTAACCCTGATCTTTTCCTAACCAAAATGCAAAGTTTCACTACTACGTTGCTTAGTTATCGTTGCTAACTCGACAGTGGCGCTGTAAACGCCGAAAGACAACGCTGAAGGGCATCCAGGGCGTTAAAAAGCGACGCCAAGGGAACTCGACCAGCGTCCAGTTGTGATGAGTTGGGAATGAGAATGTGTTCCACCCACCTGTCACTCAATTGGCCACGAACTTAAATATTCATAACTTTAAACAGGTGAGTTATGAAATTCCACATTAGCATGCTAATGCTAATGCTAATGTGGAAAACATTGTACCTGCTAAAACAGGAGCATGTTAGCATTTAGTTCAAAGTTATGAGTCAATACTGCCTCTGATTCATTACTTATCGGTAAATCTGGGTCTGATTTTATTTATTACTTTACATACTGCTGGTTTGTGAACCAACCCGGGGATCAATAAAGTCATACCCATAATCTATTTGTTGATTATATTTCATGCTAGTAATCTAAATCGGGTGTAGTGGCTATTTGTCCATAAACTTAAACAAAACAAATAATAACAAACTTCTCAAATGGCCACTTGAGGCTACGTCATGGTTGGGCTTTACGCAGGTTCAGAGGTACCAAAGCAAAGTGATGTCCATAACAAGACTGAGTTTGAGGAGGTTTATTCACACACATAAGCAAGCTTACAGACATTTCTGCTGCCTCTCTCACGCTGGTAAAAAACCATATGCCCTCGTGCCTGCAGCACCTCTCACCTTGACCTACTTATGCAAATGAACATAACACCATGTGACCAACAAACGACAATACAAGTAAAGCATAAATACAAAATAACCAAATTAACTTTAACAAGAAAAGAAATAAATTAGACTATAAATTAACTTAAGCCCAAATAAACAAAAATAAGAATATAGCTCCAACATCGGGAAACTAACTAGTTACTTCAGTTGTAAAATAAATGGGTAGGGCCTAATACAGTGAGGAAGATAAGTATTTGAACACCCTGCTATTTTGCAAGTTCTCCCACTTAGAAATCATGGAGGGGTCTGAAATTGTCATCGTAGGTGCATGTCCACTGTGAGAGACATAATCTAAAAAACAATATCCAGAAATCACAATGTATGATTTTTTAAAACTATTTATTTACAGCTGCAAATAAGTATTTGAACACCTGTCTATCAGCTAGAATTCTGACTCTCAAAGACCTGTTAGTCTGCCTTCAAAATGTCCACCTGCACTCCATTTATTATCCTGAATTAGATGCACCTGTTTGAGGTCGTGCGGGTTTCCAGGCAGCTCAGAAGAATCTGAAGTGAGGAACCGGCGCCACCTGCTGGAACAAACCTCAGCACAACAACAAAACACACAGGAAATATACATTTAACAAGATGATGTATAAATAACATGAACAACAAATAGAGAGTTACTTATTAAAATATACTAAAATATATTTTGGAAGCTAGAAGGTAATAAGATGTGAGAAACAGAATATTACCAATATTAATGATGTGAGAAAACAATAAATAAACTAGCATTTTATTTATAATTATTTACAGTTGTTGTCACTGCAATATGAAGTGAGGAAAAGTTTTCCATCAAACAACAAAGGTCTTAATTATATGAGAACAAATTAAAAAGAATATTAATTGGTAACTATTTTGTTAATCGATCGAAGTTATTTTACAAGCAAAACTTTTTTTTTATCTGACATTGTATTTATTTATTTTATAAGACAATTTGCACATTAATGAAAAATGACAATAATCGTTGCAGCACAAGTCTTAATGTTTAATGAGGAAACCTGCAAATTAAAAGTGAAACAGGCAGAAAATCATTTATGAATCAATTTAAAATGAATAATTAAACTTTTCAGCAGGGTGTGCGCGCGCAGAGTCAGAGGGGTGGGTCCTCTCTGGTCTCCATGGGAACGGGATCAAACACGGAAGTCTGCTGCAGGTAAACAAAACAAACAAACCTCTGAACTCACCTGTTTATTTCACCGAAACCAGTTCATTTAAATCATCTTTTGTGGGACGACGCTTCGTCTTCGTCTTTTATCGGACGCAGACATTTTTAGTCTCGTTATTTTCCGTCAGTTTCTGTCACTCGATCAGCTGATTAACGGTTAAACAGCCGGTAGATAAACCGGTTAGCGGGTTATTTAATGTGATTTTCCTGTTTAATGCGCGACTGGACTCATTAAAAGTCATCTAAAATACCGTGTTTCTATTATCGGACATCCTCGCATTAAGTTGACACAAGTTAACTTTCAGGATCCGGTTACAACTTAACAAAATAAAATTCTTTCTCCACATGAACATTTTTCAAAATAAAGAGTGGAGAGTGAAGCGGTGGCAAAACCTTTAATATCTACTGTTATAATATAATTACATGTTGTTTTATAATTTATAATATAATTTGAATATAAGCACGGACTGATATATCTCCTTATATCTACATTAATATTTTAGATTTGCATCAGTGCCATGTCGGCTCTACCTGCACTCAGTATTACTAATCTAATTTACAAATACTTCATTACATTTCTGTTCAGACTGTAAAATACTGTACTACACTGCTTTTAGATTTTAAGATTTGGATATTTTGTCATATTTTTGTTATCTATTTCTTAATATCTTGATATGCAAAGTGAGAAATCTTTACGAAATAATTTGTTAAAATTAGACTCTAACAAACTGTTAACTGTTGGAAAGTAACTAACTACAGTATTTTTACTGCATTTCAATTTAATTTGGAGTATTATGCCACGTTATGCTTCAACCCCACCAGATGTCAAAGGCAAATATTGTACTTTTTACTGCTCTACATATATTTGACAGCTTTTTGGCTTTGCAGATTAAGATGTTACATTAAAAAAAATCTGATCTTATTAAATACAACAGATTATTATTAAGCCTTTTTGCCTTTTACTGATTTGCATATTGGTTCCTCCACAGTGCACATACAAAAAACATCATCCAGGACGACGTGTTTATATTTCACTGTCAGGCAATATTTAAAACTCCTAATACAGGACGTGCAAATCACTGAGGTGAGGGAAGAGAAGCAGCTAAGATGACACTGTGCTGCGTTCAGGTGCAAACTGAAGACATAGAAAGCACATACAGAGTATAAATACATAAATTAAATACTAGCATGCTGAAACAATCATTCTTTGTGCTGTAAAATAATAATAATAATAATAATAATAATAGTATTTGTTGTTATTACTACTAACAGTACTTGTTGTTCAGTCTGGGCTCCTGGTGAACCTGTCCTCTGTTCCACAGGTGAGCTGACAGGATGCTGAGGTTCAAGGAGGTGGAGTCAGGCCAGGCTCCGCCCCCTGGCAGCTGCGGCCTGGTTGCTAAGCGGTACAGCATCCTGCAGAGTCTGGGCCGGGGGAGCTTCGGCTCGGTCTACCTGGTTCAGGACTCCAGAGCTGCAGACGGAGAAGAGCTGTGAGTACATTCACTTTTTATTTGACAGGCCTTTCCTCCGGCCGAGCCGATCTGGTCCCGGTGCTGCTGGTTGCTTTGTCTCTATGTGAAAGAACAACCGAGTCCAAACACGTCAAAATCTTTTCCCACTTGATCCTCACGGCTCCAGCATCGTTCATAATCCCAAGAAAAAACCTCCAACTCAGTTCTTTCTCACCAGAAAGTGCAAAAGATCGAAACTCGGGGCCTTTCTCAACCCGTGTTCCCGTCTGTACTTGTGTTCTTGTGAAACGTCTCTTTTGTGGCCAAAGTTCTGTCCCAGTACACAAGTCTGCATTTTGGCAAGAAAGGTTAAAATTCCCAGAAGTGTTCTTGACACGCCCATTTATCCAGGATGCATCGGCTGGTAACTTGTGTGAACTTGGAGAGAAATCAACTGTGTAGATGTCGAATATTGGCAGTTTTAGTGAAAATGATGGACAATTTAGGGTCAGTGAGCTCTTCTAGTTACAAACAAACACAGTGAACGAGTGAATTTACAGTGTAAGAGACAAACTGAGAGGATCCTGTCAGACGTTTTAACAGGAGACGCGTCACTTAAAGAATCCTGAAGAGAATCCTGTGACGCCCAAGATGGCGGCTGTATGCACATGTCCCGCCCCCTCCAGCAGGAATCCCAAAAGTCTGCGTTTAACAGCTGAGCCAGGAAGCATAATCAGCCAATCGTGTGGCTCCACTGGCTTAAGATGATGTTGTGGCGGCGAGGAGCAGGCATGTGACCTGATCAGATGCGCTACATGACCGCCAAAATCCTGCGTGACAAGGCTCCAGATTTGATTTGCAGTACTTATGAAACACATGGGCTCCTTCTATAAACGTATACGATGCCATAACCTCAGTTAGCTTAGCATTTGTTCTGATGAGCTCATGGCGTCCCGTCCCCGGCGCTCTGCATGGAGCCGTAAATGAAGGCGCTGTGGTGAAAGCTTGTGCATGTGTGGTATAATAAAATATATAAGTATAAAAAACACTTTTTAAACCTTTATGATGGGGGAAAGTCATCAAACTGTGTCAGATTCACCTGCTCATTCTCTACATGCAGGTTTTATGGCTCTCTGCTCGCAACAAACTACTATTTTCATTGTTGATTATTGTTATGCATCTATAAATTGTCGATCAGTGCTTCCTGAAGCTCAACATGACGTCCTCGCATGTCGCGTTTAGTCCACAACCAAAAATATTCAGGTATATATTCAGGTTTCTGTCTCAGAGGAGGAAAGAAACCAGGAAAAATTCACATTTAAGAATCAGAGAATTGTTATTTTTATATTCTTGAAAAATGACTAATGGATTATCAAAATATTTGGTGAGTAATTTAATAGTTGACAACTAATCAATGAATTGTTTCAGTTCTGTTATTTCTTACTGCTACAGCTGTGTCTCACTGTGTGTTTTGGAACACACACATTTATGTCTGAAGAGTGATTTTACTTCCAATAAGCTGCTTTATCTCTAAACAAACGTCCATAAATGAGCCTGTCAGGCCATCGGGGGGGAACCGTCTGCAGAGCGTCACCAGGTGGCAGCATCGACCTGTAAAACACACACACACACACACACACACACACACACACACACACACACACACACACACACACACTCTCTCTCTCTCTCTCTCTCTCTCTCTCTCTCTCTCTCTCTCTCTCTCTCTCTCTCTCTCTCTCTCTCTCTCTCTCTCTCTCTCTCTCTCTCTCTCTTCCAGTTAAAACCATGTATCTCCAGATTTTGAGTGTGTTTGTGATAAACTGCAGCATGAATTGTTCCTTCATGAGTTAAAAAAAACTCTCCTACTTAAATAAATAAAATCAATGTGTTTATGTAGCTGCTTATTTATGTATTTATTCATGAATAAGTCATTTTGTGGCTTTGACTCTACGGACTCCTGGCTGAAACTGGCGCTCACCCATTCAGAACCTGGTTATGGTGGACATGGCTGCTGATGTCCCGATCAGAGTCCTGTAATGTTGATTATCTGCTGATACTGAGTCCGATCTGATAACTATATTTACCCAAACATTGAATAAATGTCTGACACACTGAAATAACAGCTGTAGATACTAAACATGACATACCAGATTATTTAGAGAGGATGTCTCGCTCTGTTGGAGTTGTTGAACTCTGGAAAAATTAGTTTGTTTGTGGAGTGAAGCTTCTTCCCTCATAGAGGATTTTTGGTGAAGTTCAGACTCAGAACAAAAGTTAACTTGTCTGTTGTTGGTTTCTGTCACCAAGTTTCTCACTGAACTAACACAAAGACAGAAAAAGGGACGAAGCTCTCCCACTTGACGTGATGCATGCTGTACTTAACAAAAGGCATGCTGGTTAGAAAATGTCCGACATGACATTAAACCAGCTGCAGGCGCTGAGTCCGGGGACCACAGGTAGAATGTCTCCGACTTAACAGCGCTGATTTTAAACCCCGACCCTGCAGTCGCCTGCCACTCATCTCGAAAAGAGGCAGCAGCAGAGGGGCGGTAGAGGGGCGCGGCAGCAGCAGAGGGGCGGTAGAGGGGCGCGGCAGCAGAGGGGCGGTAGAGGGGCGCGGCAGCAGCAGAGGGGCGGTAGAGGGGCGCGGCAGCAGCAGAGGGGCGGTAGAGGGGCGCGGCAGCAGCAGAGGGGCGGTAGAGGGGCGCGGCAGCAGCAGAGGGGCGGTAGAGGGGCGCGGCAGCAGCAGAGGGGCGGTAGAGAGGCGCGGCAGCAGCAGAGGGGCGGTAGAGAGGCGCGGCAGCAGCAGAGGGGCGGTAGAGGGGCGCGGTAGCAGAGGGGCGGTAGAGGGGCGCGGTAGCAGAGGGGCGGTAGAGAGGCGCGGCAGCAGCAGAGGGGCGGTAGAGGGGCGCGGCGGTAGAGGGGCGCGGCGGTAGAGGGGCGCGGCGGTAGAGGGGCGCGGCGGCAGAGGGGCGGTAGAGAGGGGCGCGGCAGCAGCAGAGGGGCGGTAGAGAGGGGCGCGGCAGCAGAGGGGCGGTAGAGAGGGGCGCGGCAGCAGCAGAGGGGCGGTAGAGAGGGGCGCGGCAGCAGAGGGCGGTAGAGAGGGCGCGGCAGCAGAGGGGCGGTAGAGGGGCGCGGCAGCAGAGGGGCGGTAGAGGGGCGCGGCAGCAGAGGGGCGGTAGAGAGGCGCGGCAGCAGAGGGGCGGTAGAGAGGCGCGGCAGCAGCAGAGGGGCGGTAGAGGGGCGCGGCAGCAGAGGGGCGGTAGAGGGGCGCGGCAGCAGCAGAGGGGCGGTAGAGGGGCGCGGCAGCAGCAGAGGGGCGGTAGAGGGGCGCGGCAGCAGCAGAGGGGCGGTAGAGGGGCGCGGCAGCAGCAGAGGGGCGGTAGAGGGGCGCGGCAGCAGCAGAGGGGCGGTAGAGGGCGCGGCAGCAGCAGAGGGGCGGTAGAGAGGCGCGGCAGCAGCAGAGGGGCGGTAGAGGGGCGCGGTAGCAGAGGGGCGGTAGAGGGGCGCGGTAGCAGAGGGGCGGTAGAGAGGCGCGGCAGCAGCAGAGGGGCGGTAGAGGGGCGCGGCGGTAGAGGGGCGCGGCGGTAGAGGGGCGCGGCGGTAGAGGGGCGCGGCGGCAGAGGGGCGGTAGAGAGGGGCGCGGCAGCAGCAGAGGGGCGGTAGAGAGGGGCGCGGCAGCAGAGGGGCGGTAGAGAGGGGCGCGGCAGCAGCAGAGGGGCGGTAGAGAGGGGCGCGGCAGCAGAGGGGCGGTAGAGAGGGGCGCGGCAGCAGAGGGGCGGTAGAGGGGCGCGGCAGCAGAGGGGCGGTAGAGGGGCGCGGCAGCAGAGGGGCGGTAGAGAGGCGCGGCAGCAGAGGGGCGGTAGAGAGGCGCGGCAGCAGAGGGGCGCGGCGGCAGTTGTAAACTACTGTCTCCTTCCTGTCAGTGTCTCTCTGCTATGCTCTGTCGCTTCCTCACTATCCGTGACACACAGACAGACTCGGTGTGTTTCAGCTGTCTGACTCTGGATGGGAGTCGACAGGATTTACTGAACGCTGAGGCTTCATTTAGAGAGACAGCAGGCTGCTTCCTCTCTAGTTTTCAGTTCAGTGTGCTGCATGAATGTTGAGGTTAAACCACGTCGCCAAAGCAGTTTGCAGCAAAGTCTCAAGGTTTACATTTGGAGTAGAACAAGAATTAACACAATCAGCTTCCGTTTAGCAGTTGTGTTACAAACAGATGTAATCTGCCGTGCAGCGAAACACTCAGTGCTGCAGCTGTCCCTCAGGTTGGGACACAGGGATTTCATTTATTGTCATCTTCTTTGAAATCTGGTTTTAATAGATGGAATTTCTGAAAATATTGCTCTCTTATGTTTGTATATTTGTCACATTTCACCTGTCCTACAGAGCTCACCGACTTTTTATCTCCCCTGTTTCAGCTGCAGGTCACTGAGTCTGTACTCGGTAAGAAGCTGCCTCTGACAGCAGAGACATTCAGACATTTCAGAATCTCTGCTTAGGACCAGAAAACAATCTAGTTTCTGTTGTTTTTTTTCCTCCCAATGATCCAGATAATGTTGGTTTTCTGGTGTTTGTAAAGTTGGCCTCAGACAGTGTGTGTGACATGTTGCAGGATTTGTTAGTCTCAGGACTAGCTGGCATGAGGGACTCTTTTCAGGGTTCAGCTCTGGGGTTTGAAAGCCTTAAATCGGAGGGAGTCTTCAGGACTTGATCTGAGGTGCATCTGAAAGTTTAGTGCTCCGTTTTGGGGATCTGTTTATCAGTGGAAACCGCACTAATTCTGCCCTACATGCATTTGTGTTGGTGAAGTCAGTGGTGGAAGAAGTATCTTTAATAATGTAATACCACAGTATAGAAATACTGTTACAAGTACAAGCATTCAAAATGTAACTAAACTAATAGTCACTAAAAATATATTTAAAGTACCAAAAGCCCATTTCAGAATAATATAATTTATAATTACTGTACATAGTGCTGGTAGCTTGATCCATAATAATAATCATTATAATTTATTAGTTAAATGTTAGTATTAATAATCTAACAAACGTAAAGAGAGATGTGGTGGAGTAAAAGTATAAAGTTGTATACAATCTATATACTCAAGTAAAGTACTAGTACCTTAAAATAGTACTAAAGTACAGTATTTTAGTAAATATACTTTACAGTTTACGTTCCAGCACTGGTAGGGAAAGATCCTGCTAGACCGGGTGTTCATGTTGCCCTTTCCTCTGATTGGGGTCATGTGATCAGGCTGAAGGGACAGGGTTTACCTGAGCAGGTAGACCTGCAGCCTGTTGCTCAAGGGCAGAAAGAACCAGAAGGAGTCTTTGTGTTGTCAGGAGACAGATGGTGAGTCGGCGTTGGGAGTCGTCATCTCTGCCCTTTCACCATCTGACAGGTCTCACCCCTCCTCCTCGCCCTTCCTCCCCCGTCGCTGCCGGATTTAAACACAGCGCCCCAATCAATGTGTCAGCGTTGGCTCATAAATCTGCGTCAGAGACAACTTTTCCAGTCTTGTCTGTCTTGGGTATTTAAAAAAAAAAAACTTCACCTCAGATGTGAAGAAAAGGTCTTCGTCTGTCACCTGAAGCTCGTCATGATCAAAACAACAAAGAGGAGGACGGAAAGAGCAGAAAGAAAACGAGGGCGCCGGGTCTGTGTTTAGGAGGCTGAGAGTCGGGATGTGACCGATGAAACCAGAAACCAAACACTACGAGACGTCCTGATAATAACTACAGCTGCAACAATTAATGGAATAATCGATTAGTTGTTAAATTAAAACCACATTACAGTGGACCCGGGTTCAATCCCCCACTGTGTCCCTGAGCGATGTGTCACAGAGGGAATCTAACCCAGATCGCTCACACATGTGTCTTATCCGCTGCCCCATCAACCCCTCCACCCAAAAAAACCCTAACACCTATTTCCAGGAAAAACTTCTATGACGTACCCAAAATAAATCAGTAATAACTCGTCAACCGTTGCTGGTCTCCTTTGACAGGTCAGAAACTAAAGAATATGAATCATCTGTAAATGAACCTATTTAGTTTGCTATTAAAGATTAAATGGAGATGCAATAAAGGAAAATGAGATTTTCATCCTCGCCTGGTATAAAATCTATATTTTAACTGCAATATCTCCATCAAAACCATCATCCACAATCACAGCCGGATACAGACCGCTGGATACAGACCGCTGGATACAGACCGCTGGATACAGACCGCCGGATACAGACCGCCGGATACAGACCGCCATCAGGGCCGGATACAGACCGCTGGATACAGACCGCTGGATACAGACCGCCATCAGGGCCGGATACAGACCGCTGGATACAGACCGCCATCAGGGCCGGATACAGACCGCTGGATACAGACCGCTGGATACAGACCGCGGATACAGACCGCCATCAGGGCTGGATACAGACCGCCAGATACAGACCGCTGGATACAGACCGCCATCAGGGCTGGATACAGACCGCCATCAGGGCTGGATACAGACCGCCGGATACAGACCGCCGGATACAGACCGCCGGATACAGACCGCTGGATATAGACCACTGGATATAGACCGCCATCAGGGCCGGATACAGACCGCTGGATACAGACCGCTGGATATAGACCGCCGGATACAGACCGCCATCAGGGCTGGATACAGACCGCTGGATACAGACCGCTGGATATAGACGGCTGGATACAGACGGCTGGATATAGACCGCCGGATACAGACCACCATCAGGGCTGGATACAGACCGCTGGATACAGACCGCTGGATATAGACGGCTGGATATAGACGGCTGGATACAGACCGCTGGATACAGACCGCTGGATATAGACCGCTGGATACAGACCGCTGGATACAGACCGCTGGATATAGACCGCCATCGGGGCTGGATACAGACCGCTGGATATAGACCGCTGGATACAGACTGCTGGATACAGACCGCCATCAGGGCTGGATACAGACCGCCGGATACAGACCGCTGGATACAGACCGCCATCAGGGCCGGATACAGACCGCTGGATACAGACCGCTGGATACAGACCGCCGGATACAGACCGCTGGATACAGACCGCCATCAGGGCGGATACAGACCGCTGGATACAGACCGCTGGATATAGACCGCCGGATACAGACCGCCATCAGGGCTGGATACAGACCGCTGGATATAGACCGCTGGATATAGACGGCTGGATACAGACCGCTGGATATAGACCGCTGGATATAGACCGCCGGATACAGACCGCCATCAGGGCTGGATACAGACCGCTGGATACAGACCGCTGGATATAGACCGCTGGATATAGACCGCCATCAGGGCTGGATACAGACCGCTGGATATAGACCGCTGGATATAGACCGCCATCAGGGCTGGATACAGACCGCTGGATATAGACCGCCATCAGGGCTGGATACAGACCGCTTGATACAGACCGCTTGATATAGACCGCCATCAGGGCTGGATACAGACCTGACTGTGGACGCAGTGTGAAGCAGTTGTTTTATTGTCTGGGCGGGGGAAGAGGAGTTAAGCTGTATGAAACACTCGACCTGAAGAGAAGCGCACAGACGTGTGATTACTACAGATGTTCTAAAGGTCCTGAATGAACCCGGATCCTCAGAGATTTGTGGCAGCAGCTGTGCGACCCAGCTGATGAATGTCGTCCCCGTCGGCCTGTTTGCACCTGGACTTTCTGTTTTTAGCAGCTGAGTGAACCGAGGAGGCGACTAAGGCCCGCTGCAAAGCCTTCTGGGAACACAGTTGTGTCTGAACACAGAGGAGTTTCTGACTCTGCTGGAAAACTTTCTTTAAGGTTGTCTGTTTTCAGTCGGGCGTTTCCGGGCTGATTGAGGCTGATCGTCGGCTCACCCGGCTGTGTTCTGGCACTGTAAGATAAGATGGACTTTATTGATCCCAAGTTCAACAGATAAGAAAGCACACATGAAATAAAAATGTACACAATATGCAGCCTTTATACACAGATGTGACTGATGTTGAATATTGCACAGGGTACTGCAGGAAGTATTTGCATGTTGTAGAAATAAGTAAAATTGTACAGGACAAAATACATACAGTACTGTAGTTTAATACAGGCTATTAATAAATATACATATATGTGTGTATACTGTGAATATACAGGGCTGGGCAATAATGCAATAATGATAATTATTATGAAATAATTTTCCTCAACAACAATATTACAAATATTCAACAAATGTTTGATATAAATAATTAAAATCATGAACAAATTATTTTGATGAGGAAAAAGGGACTGAAATTTTACTTTTAAGATTTTACTTAATTTTATTTATGCGTATCTGTTGAAAAAACATTTTATCACAATAGTTTTGAATGTTCTGCCTCAGATTTGTGGAGTGATCCACTGTTTGGCATCAAGTGTTTGTTCTGACCATAATTTTTATTATTTATTTTTTAAACCACAATCTCTCTGGAGACATCTGATAACATAAAGCTCAACACTTCAGGGCTCGTAGGTGCGAGATGGAAGTTCAGCCAACGGTCAATAACAGTGTTTTCTGGCCAGTAGTTGTCGAGACATCCAGACATCTCTGGACCAAAGTGGACGAACTGAAATCGACCTGTCAAATAAAGAAAACCCTGAACACGTTTCTCCACCTGCTGCGCTTTGCTGCATTTGGACTTTAAATATCAACACACATTTCTTCTTCGAGTCCCACAGACACCGTCCTGCTGCCTCACTACTGCACCACGTGTGGATTCATCCGCCACTGAAAATAGTCCCCGACAATTGTTTGATTAGAGCTCCAGCGAGCAGCTGTTAGAGGAAATTACTGAGCCTTTCTAAACATGAAACTATATGTTTAGGAGGTGTTTTTAAAGATTTAATGGGCTTGGAGCTGCATTATTTAGAAAACAAACTCAAGAGATGGATTTTCCCAGCAGCTCTGATCTCCTCATCATAACCAGCCTGTCGGTGAGCTGCCGTCGAGTGATTGATCGCAGCACTCAAAGCTCTGAAACGGTTTCCTCGTCCACCTGCCCCCCGCTGACACCGTCAAAAGTGAGCGTGGTGGTGGTGGGCTGATTTATTCACTTCCTGTTTGGCATCTTCTCCTCAGCGTGCGGGCGGAGCTTCGAGGCAGATTTACTCCCCAGGAAAAAAACAAAAACAATAAAGTTTAGTGTTTAGAGCCGCCAGCAGACGTCCGTCTCAGCGAGTGTGGAACTCCTGCTAGCAGAGAAAGCAGAGCCTAGAGGACGCACGGAGACAAACGTCTTCATCTACCCCCCATCATCACCCGCCTCGCCCGCTATGGGCTAATTGTGATATTAAAACGCTGACGCCTCCCGCTGCTGCTGTGACGGAGGTGCAGATTGTTTTCTTCTCCTGCATTTCTCTGATTTATCACGAGAAGATTTTCAACACTATTTGAAGATATAGCAAATATATGAGCGGGACAATAAAGACTTAATTTCCTGTAGTCTGGAGACATTTCTGCTCCAATGTATGGTGGAAATGTCTTTATTTTTATGATGGGAAACCAAATTCAGCTGGCAGGTTACAATTTAAAATATAAAGATATAACAGGATGTAACGCAGTAATCGGCTGCTTGTTACTTTTTATGGACAGTGCACATTTGTTTTCATTATATTTAAATTGCATTGCGTGTCGTCTTATCGTGCAAATAAACCTTAACATTTCTCATTGCTATTTTTTTTGAAAATTTTTAACAAATGCTTTCAAACTGTGGTGGGGACACAAGCCCAGCGTCCCCCGTGTAAATGTCAGTTTCTCTGACCACAGGCGTATTCTCCGTGACGTCACAGCAGGTTTCTGAAAGAAAAGTTCTGGCTGTCGCCATCTTGGCAGTGCCTGACTGTGTATTCATGGTGTCAGAAGAATCGGGAAAATTACTTCCCGACTGGGAACATTCACTTTAAGTCGGAACAAAAACTCGGGAAGACTGAGAAAATGTTGGTGCACGAGTTGTTGACGTCATACATGTAGAAACACGTATTAGGTTATAAGTGTTAGTTTGCTGTCCATTCAGAGCGACCTAGGTTAATTAGGAAAGTTATTTATTAGCAGTATTTGCAGTACAAGCAATATTTTAGTGGTTTCAGGTTAATATACTGGTGCAGTAACGGCTCAGGGACAAAAACCACTTGTAACAGAAAGGGTAATGATAATCCAACACATCTTTGTTGTAGCGTCCATGTTGTTTCCACATGTTGGCTTTGGAGCGCATGAACACACACTGAAGTCTGAAGAACGACTTCAGAGCTCAGGACTTTTTCCAACCTCCAACTAGAAAAAGAACAAGGAAGTCACATGAGGTCAGATTTCCTACTTGTGTAGTTTATTTCTGTTTTACCTTTTTTATTCTGTATTAATGTGCATTGTCTGCTGTGTAGCAGAAGGTAGTTACAAAACACATTGTCAACAATAAATCTATCTACCTTTTGTGAAGTCAGAGAAAAATTATGTTTTCCCCCGACTTTACGAGTAGCAGCTGAATGAAGTCACACAACAACAGCAGCTCCCATGGAAGCACACATATAACATGAACTGAAAGGCAACATAAAGTACATTTTACATGCATTTAAGTCAAAATAATTCATGCTATCATATAGTTAAAACCTGTTCTGCGTGTAAATTGATGTAGAAATGTTTTTTTGTCATTAGGTAGCTGGTTACAGTAAAGAATTTCTGAAAGTCATCTTGTCTTAAATGTTAACACCTAAACCATAGGTGTCATTTAAATGGGGGACGCAGGGGACATGTCCATGACACTTTTTTAAAGCATAATTTGTTAAAGAGGTGGTGTTCTGCTCATTTTCAGGTTCAAAATCTCAATTAGAGGTTGTACCAGAACAGGTTTACGTGGTTTAATATTTTCCTCATACAGCACATTGCTGCAGCTCCTCTTTTCACCCTGTGTGCTGTACGCTCCGCTCTTGAGCTACAGAGTCGCACATAGCAGATGGTATAAGTTACTCTGACGTCCACAACATCATTGTTCCACATCTGACCATCAGGACTAAACGTTGAACTGTTGCCGGTGTTCTGACGATCTGTGCTGCCTTGCCGAAAAATGCTAACACAGTGCAAATCGATAGACTGACTCTACTCGGCTCTGCTCCGTTTTCCACTGCAGACAGTACCCAGAGATACGTAGCTGGTCGTCATAGCGACGCCGCACACAACGGCCGCCATCACTTCTCCTAAAACTGTCAATATATAAAATCTGCACAGCTGATTTCACCTCAGAACTTCTCAGAAGTGATTTAGTGATGAAAACTGTAAAATATAAAACTTCCTGTTGCCTCTGTCTGGTGCAGCAATGATGATGCAGTGAATAGTGAATATTCTCTCTGACCAATCAGCAGTCTGAACTAGTCTCAGATCAGATCTCCAGATGTGTTACAGAATTAAAGTAAAAGTACTCATGTTGCAGTAAAATGTCCTCTATTAATATTCCTGCTGCATTAATGTGGATGTTGCGTTTTAACTCCTTTTAAATCCTGTCGGGTAGTTTAATGTGCGGCAATGCATCATGGTCTATAAGATCACCGTGTGTCCTGTGAGAAGCTCGTATCGCTGAACAGTCAGGAAAACAGCCTGTTTCCAGCTTTGTGATGCTTTTCCAGCTGATCCATGAGGAGTTTAAGGAGTTGATTCAGCTGAAGGAGGAGGGGGATTTTCTCAGAACATAACCTGCAGGATGAAGAGCTCCTTTATCACTGACCTCTGGAGATCCGGGGTTTTCGCTGGGCAGGAGAGGGGATGAACAATTGTGAACTGTAAAGTAACTAAAGCTGATGTGCAGTAAAGAGTACAGTATTACCTCTGAGATGAGAGTAGCATAAAGTACCTGAATGTGTTCATTCTTCTTTTCGCCATCACCCCGTGAACTTTTTGTTTTCACACTTTGAGGGGCCAGAAGGTCGCAGATCTCCGTCAGCAGCTCGGACTCTTTGTTGAAGCCAAGAGGCTGCTGGGAAATCAAACTTCACTATGAGCTGAGAGGTTGTTTTTCTTTTTTCTTTTTGGTGTGAACCTCTTAACGGAGCCGCGAGCGCCGACTCTCTGTTGCTATGCAACTGAAGTGAGAGCCCGTTTGAAGTGTGACTCTGATTAAAGCCAAGCGAGAAGAAGAAAAAACAGAAGCAGTCGACAGCTCCGGGAGACGGCAGGCATCGTGTCGACAGTCTGAAGGATTTCAACCTGATTTACAGGTTTCAGAAGCAGCTGCTGGAGGCTGCAGCTGGACCGACCTCTGACCCTCAACAACACTGACCCCTGAGAGAGGAGGAGGAGGAGGAGGAGGAGCTCCTTTCAGAGGCTGACAGACAAACATTGTTCAGGCCTAGTCCACACGAACGCAGCTTTTATAAAGTGAGTTTTTAAAAAATCCACATGAAAACGCAGAAACACAAGTGAAGCGCTGTAAAGAGCAGGGCTGCAGCTGACTTTTGGAATGGAGTATTCTACAGATTATTTCATCGATTCCAGCGAGGTGGGCCGGAACCTCGACCGGGACTTCTCCCAAGCCGCCGGTCCTCTCCTCTGCCCTCTCTGGGCGCTACGTGACGCTCACCTGTTCCAGGTTCTCGCCTGCCTGCTAAACTCTGTCGGCGGAGAGAGACGAGGGAGAAGAGAAGCTCGGGGCCTTTTCAAGCAGCCGTGTGTGAACTTGTGGTGAACCGACCAATCACAGCCTGGATGGGGCGGGACATTTAAAAGTGTTGACAGATGGGGGTGTCATTTACGCTGGGGACGCTGGGGACAGGTCAGAATCAGAATGTTTCCATCAACGCTTTTGAAAGCTTTTGTTAAAAATGTTCTGAAAAACAGCAACAAGAAATGTTGAATAACAAATGAAAGAATGCACCAAAAGAAAACATGCGATGCAACTGAAATATAGAAGAAACAAATGTCCAACAGCTGATTACTGAATTATATTCCATTGTGTACCTTTAGTTTCCCTTCATATAAATAAAGACATTTCCTCCATAAATTGGTGCAGAAAATTTGTCCAGAATGTAAGAAATTAAGTGGTTAATGCGCAAAGTTTCATCTTGTGGTTGAGGATAGTGGGGGGGGGGGGGGCAGTTGCTAAATATAGGTATATACACATCTTTTTTTTACTTAAAAAGAACGAAGCATCGATGCTTTTCAATAATGGGATTATTTGATTTTCTCTCTAAATCTTTTCAGCCCTAGTAAAGAGCGTGCCAAACCAACCCTAACCCCATGTTGACCAATCAGAAGCCTGAAAAAAAGCTATTTCCAGTTCTGCTCCTCTACATTTCTACGTCCACGTTGGTCTCAGTGTGGAGCTGAAACGAAGCTGGAGGTTCCACGCTGACTGACGTCTGTAAAACAGAAGCAGACAAACTCACAGCTTTATGACTCTGATGGAAAGAACACGTCTGAATGTTTGTCTTTGCGTATGAACACAGAGTTTTGTGCGTCAGGCCCCGGGGCCCTGCTGTTCTTGATCGCAGCCTGTGCTTCAGTCGTACCTGCGTCAGGTGGAGTTAACGAGGTCGCCGAGGCCTCGCGGCTGCTCGGTGACTGACAATCTGCTCACAGAACTTACTGTCAGCATCACTGAACACAAGAGAAACGCCACAAACAGACCTGCAGCTGTGACAGAGAGGATTTATTAATGCAGCGACTGAATGTTCACCTGAAATAAGCAGCTCGTCCTCACCAGAGATTCTCTGAATTGTAATGCTTTACACTACTTTTGAGTTACTCTCACTGCTTTTTAATCATTATTCAGATAGTAAGCTGGTCCTGCATTGGTGGGTTCTAGTGATGTGCAGATCAGTTATATCTGCAGATCGGGTGGGTCTTTGTTATTAAAATGTGGGTGAAATAAGATGAATCGTCTCCCATTAAGAAAGACGTGTGCATTTATGCACAAGGTGCAGCAGCATAACTTCATTGATTATTTAACTCTCCGACAGGATGCACTGACAGCAGCCTCTTTGATAAGGAAAAGAAATCACATGTGCGCAGGATCTATGATCCATTTTATCAATATTTTAAAGACCCTCCAGAATTTCACAAATGATGTTTTCAGGCGAGCTCCCGTCTATCAGTCTCAACCATCGATTTCCAGCAACAGGAAATAACTTCTCTTTTAGTCACAGTTTTTTTCAGGTTGTTTCGTGGTGTTGGCGAATTAAAATGAGTTTATAACTGGTAGAATACTACAAAACTTTTGTTAGCAATGCGTTAAATTAACTGCGTTACAACATAAAGCAATCCATTACTGTAACTGTGTGACTTTTTTTAAACATTTAACACGTTTCTCTGAACACTGGTCAGTTTAATCCATGTCTCAGCATCGGGTGGTGATGGTCAATTCCCCATCCACCATGTGTCCCTGAGCAGGACCCTTAATGTTGCTCCAGAGGCGTGCGACCTCTGACATGTATAGTAATTGTAAGTTGCTTTGCCTGCTCGTGTGTGTTGCCCTGTTGATTACCTGATGTGTGCACGCTCTCTGTCCGGCCGTCATCATTTGTCGAGTGTCCTGAACCCCTCTGAGTGTTACTCTGGGATTTTTGGAATAACCTGCCAGTTGTGGATTTGTGCTTTTTGGACTCAGCCTTGTTTTGTATTTTATCTGCACCTGAGTTACCGTGAGTCCAGTAAATATTGCATCCTGGTCTTTGGTGTTTTGCCGTCACTCTGACGATCCTGACAGATGTGGTATTAAGAGCGACAAAGTGAGCGAGGTGGTTCAGGTGGATAGAAACAACCAAACTCAGGACTTTCACACAGGAGATTATACAAACAACAAAGCAGAGCTTACAACGTTTGCTGCTAATGTTAATGAATTGTTTAGCTGCTAAACTGAACCAGGTTTGCCAATAGCTTTAAAATATAATTTTCTTGTACAGTCCTCAATGCTCTCTAAACCGTATCGTCCTTTCTGTAAATTCAGGAGACTATAGGTGGAAGCACAAAGTGAGCAGTGGATGTGCTTGAGACAGAAAGGAAGATTTGATTCATTAAACGCAGTGAACAGGTTATATTTCAGCAGGACTCTGGTCCTCAGTTTGCCTTCAGAGCAGAAAGTGAAGGGGAAAGGAGTTCTGTGCTAATAAACCAGAGCCTCCATTTCACCTGCTGACCTGCTCACCAATTTAACAAGAGCAGAAGAGACGGGCCGCTCGGCGAGGAGCAGCTGATTAACTCCCTCAGGAGCAGGTTGTGGCGGCGGGGGGTCCAGTCTGTGAGGACTCTGTGTCAGCAGGTTTGCACGTGGAAACTTAAACATGTTCCTCACATCCGATGTGTGAAATGTAGTCCTGCAGACATGTGTAGCGCCCACAGATCAGGTTTACATCACGTTCTGTGCTGAAACAAACACCTCCCAAATATCCGGGTCGGGCCGTAACACACTGATGGAGTGATGGCAGTGACGGCTGGTCGTTCACCCCTTTGATGGATGGATTGTCCTGAAATTGATTAATTGGCTTTTCCTGCAGCGCCCCCGTCAGCTGTACTTTGTGTTTATGTAGTTCATTGAGCAGTTTCACACAAAACTACTTTAATGTTTTACACCAAACTGCCAAACTCTCTTGACTTAAATGATCTTTAAAACATCACGTGTGTGCAGACAGGTGACACAATAAAGGAAAAAGCTGAATAAATGTTTGTCATGTTTGTGGTTTTCAGTTTTATTTTTATTTTTAAAGGGTTTTTTCTTTTTCCGAATCTGCGTTTTCATTCTGTGTTTGTG
Organism: Micropterus salmoides; assembly: GCF_014851395.1. NCBI lineage: Eukaryota > Metazoa > Chordata > Actinopteri > Centrarchiformes > Centrarchidae > Micropterus > Micropterus salmoides. The sequence goes on along the minus strand of NW_024041675.1, from coordinate 9,605 downwards.
ATCTTGCCTCGGTTCTGTAAAGTAATGGTTGTGTTCTCAGTTTTACCTTGTTAAATCCATCCTCATGTTGCTGCACGCTTTACTTCCTGTTTTACGTTGATATCTTTCTCTGTGTTCTTCATTGAGCTTTATTTCCTGTCTTTGTCTCCCTTATTACCCTGATGTGTTTCACCTGTTCACTCCCAAAGTTCCAGAAGAATCAATAAATGACTAAATAAATAAATGTGTAAATATATGTAAGAAAGAATCAATGAATGACTAAATAAATAAATGTGTAAAATATATGTAAGATAGAATCAATGAATAAAATAATAAATAAATAAATGTGGAAATATATGTAAGAAAGAATCAATGAATGACTAAATAAATAAATGTGTAAAATATATGTAAGAAAGAATCAATGAATAAAACAATAAATGTGTAAATATTTGTAAGATAGAATCAATGAATAAAAGAATAAAAAAATAAATGTGGAAATATATGTAAGAAACAATGAATAAAATAATAAATAAATGTGGAAATATATGTAAAAGAATCAATTAATAAAATAGATAAATGTGGAAATATATGTAAGAAAGAATCAATGATTAAAACAATAAATAAATGTGGAAGTATATGTAAGAAAGAATCAATGAATAAAACAATAAATAAATGTGGAAATATATGTAAGAAAGAATCAATGATTAAAACAATAAATAAATGTGGAAATATATGTAAAAGAATCAATTAATAAAATAGATAAATGTGGAAATATATGTAAGAAAGAATCAATGATTAAAACAATAAATAAATGTGGAAGTATATGTAAGAAAGAATCAATGAATAAAACAATAAATAAATGTGGAAATATATGTAAAAGAATCAATTAATAAAATAGATAAATGTGGAAATATATGTAAGAAAGAATCAATGATTAAAACAATAAATAAATGTGGAAGTATATGTAAGAAAGAATCAATGATTAAAACAATAAATAAATGTGGAAGTATATGTAAGAAAGAATCAATGAATAAAACAATAAATAAATGTGGAAATATATGTAAGAAAGAATCAATAAATGACTAAATAAATAAATGTGGAAATATTTGTAAGATAGAATCAATGAATAAAATAATAAATAAATAAATGTGGAAATATATGTAAGAAAGAATAAATGAATAAAACAATAAATAAATGTGGAAATATATGTAAGATAGAATCAATGAATAAAAGAATTAAATAATAAATAAATGTGGAAATATATGTAAGAAAGAATTAATAAAACAATAAATAAATGTGTAAATATTTGTAAGATAGAATCAATGAATCAATGAATAAAATAAATAAATGTGGAAATATATGTAAGAAAGAATCAATGAATAAAACAATAAATAAATGTGTAAATATATGTAAGAAAGAATCAATGAATAAAACAATAAATAAATGTGGAAATATGGAAAAAAACACACCGCCACCTATTTGACCTCTGACCTCTGTTGACTCCTCCAGGAAGGTGTTGAAGCAGATTCCTCTCGGCGACCTCCGACCTGACGAGACGGTCCGAGCCACGCAGGAAGCCCATCTGCTGTCTCAGCTGCACCACCCGGCCATCCTCACCTTCTACCACAGCTTCCTGGAGAGAGACGCCTTCTGCATCGTCACAGAGTTCTGCCAGGTAACGCCGAGGACCTGAGGATCCCCTGGTCTGAGAAGGACTTCAGGTTTTCTCTCTGATGTCCCCGGCTGCTCTGCCTGATGGACAGACAGCTTTACTTTTTGCTGAAGTTAGTTATCAGCTAACTAGCTGCTGCTAGTAGCTCAGCTAGCTGTGCAACCACTGGTCAGATTAGTAGTGTTGTAGTCAAGACCGCCCAAACTGAGACCAGGTCAAGACTAAGACTTTTAGGGGCTGAGACCAAGTCGAGACCAAGACCGAGGTAGGGCGAGACCGAGTCAAGACCAAGACCAGTTCCCCACATTAGGTCACACACAATAAAATGTGGAACGAGATCACAGGTGCTTCTCAAACTGATCTGAAAGATCCACATTCCCATAAAAACACCCACATACAAACACTAAGAGCTGAAATCAACGTAAACATCTTTATTCAACACTCCTTTTCCATGTTTACCATCGCGGGGAGGGGGGGCAGTCGTTACGGTACGCAGGATAAGCGGTGGACGATGGATGGATGGATTCATCTGAAACAAAAAGTCTTAGATCCAATCAAAGTTAGGATGTTAACTAATAAATCAGACAATGCAAAAGCAGTTTATTGATATTCCCACAGTTATGGACTTATGGAATAAAATCCTGAGTCCTCAATGTCCGAGACCGAGACCGAGACAAGATCGAGTACATATGCGGTCGAGTCCGAGACGAGACCAAGACCAGTCTCGAGTACTAAAACACTACAAATTAGCTCAGTCTGTCCGTACTGGGAGCTCGGAGCATCGGGGGAGTGTTTTTGTTTACCATAGACTGTATGAAGGTGTTTACACCTTTACTCAAACACTGCAGGGAAGGATGGCGTGGTGCAGCGCCCGATTGGGAACCAGCCCCAGGGTGTCAAGAGCCAACCGCACCCGGCAAGAAAACCACCTCGGTAAAGTTAGTGTATCCCCAGTGGTCAAACTGGCCTCTGTCGGTCTCGGAGGCTGTGTTCGGTCCTGGTCCAGCTGCCGTGTTCACTCACTGAGAGCTGGAACCAATCCGCACAGAGTCTGCATGACGAGGTGGGGGCGTAACCACATTCTCTACAGACAACGGGCCCCATGACAAAAAAATCTAATTGGACCCCCTCTGCACAGCATTACTTCTCTAGGACTTAACTGTCCCATCAAAAGCTTTGCATAACTCTAATTAAAGGCTTGCAAGTGTCGGGCTTCTTGTAGTTCAATACTAGTACTAGCTCAATATGTACTGCTGGTGATTTGTACGTGCAAGTCTGCACACAGGATGCAGTTCACTATTTGCTTCTCAAATAAATTGCCCTTCATGATGGGAATGATAAAGTCTGTAGCTATAGATGTCATTAACGGCCATAATTCAGTCTAAATGAACGTATCAAACTGGATTATTTTAATATAGTCTGTAACTTACATGCAGGCTGAGGTAAGCTGCTGTCCAGCATCCAGGACAGACAGGAAGGTGTGTTTTTATTTTAGGATCATTACGTGAGAAAATAATTTGTGTTTGAATTTCTGTCATTAAGAAATATTTCATTTTCTTTTCTTGTTCTGGTAAAAAGAGCCAGAGAGCCAGAGAAATCCCCACAGACTCCCTGGCATTAACACCATGCTGCTCCCCTTCTTCACTGGGACAGGGAGGCTGCAGTTATGGGCAGGCTGGGCTGCTGCTGACTCATCTGTTGTTAGTCTGCAAAAAGGGGCGGAGACAATGATTTAATATGAATATCTTGCTAAGCACTCACAGACTAAAGGCTGCACACCTGGGTAATAATAATAATACATTTTATTTGTAATGCACTTTACATTTAAGACAAACCTCAAAGTTCTACAGGTGAGATCATAAAAGCAAGGTAAAAACATCAGTGTGCGTTACAACAATCCAGTCTGGGTTACAGATTGACATCCTTTCCTTTATCTTTCCTCTCTTTACTTTTCAATATCTCACTGATGTGTGCGCTGAGGCAGGATCAAACCATTTCATTCGGTCAATATGGAGGTTTACTTTTTGGTCAATGGGGATTTTGAACTTTTACTGCCAAAAACAAGTAAAAACAAAGAGATCATTCATTTTATTATTATGTTTGAAATATATTTATACTCAGTGATGATGGTTTATATCAGGGATGGGCAACTGGCGGCCCTTGTGCTCATTCAGTGCGGCCCGCAATCAATTTCAAAATATTAATCCATTTTTAGTTTCGCAGGCGATGGAAGCAAGAGGGCCATTTGACCACATTTGAACCGGATTCCAATTGTAATTATAATTTCCAACGACAGAGGGCGCTCCCTCGTAACGCAAGAGGCCCTTAACCAAGCACATGGTCTCTTCTTGGTGTCACCAGGCCTCTTCCGAAGCACGACGAAGAGAGAAATGAGCGTCCAAAAAAGAAAACGGGACCAAGAGAACCGTGTCTTCCAGGCAAGATGGATTATCTTTTTATAGGATTCAAAGTGTGTGCCTGGAAACAAAATCAGCCATGAAGGATTTCAACTTGAGTCGGCACTACAACACCATGCACAAAGACAAATATGAGTATAGATAAGTACGCCGGAGCTGCCAGAGCCGCTATCGTCGCTGACCTCAAAAGAAAAATACATCGACAGCAGAGCCTTTTTACCAAAGCTATGACTTCACAGGAGTCCTCTCTTGCGGCATCTTATGCTGTGTGTTGAGCTTGCTAAAGCAAAGAAGCCATTGTCAGACGGTGAAACAGTGAAGCGATGTGCAGTAGAGATGGCTAAAGCTTTTGGAGATGATAACATGGCTAAAAACTTTGAAACAGTCTCTCTGTCCCGTCGCACAGTCACATGAAGAATTTTTGACATTCAAAATCATGTCAAAGGAAAGCTAAAAAAAAGTCGTGCATGACTGTAAATACTTCCTTAGCATTGGATGAAAGTACAGATGTGATGGATGTAAGCCAGCTCCTTATTTACACGAGAGCCATTGACAATTAATTTGAAGTGCACGAGGAGTTACTGAAGTTGGTGTCTTTGCATGACACTACCAAAGGCAAAGATATTTTCAACACCGTTGAAAGTGTTGTAAGTGAGCATGGGGGCTTTGACAAGCTTTCTGCTGTTGTTACCGATGGCGCACCATCAGTGCAAGGAAGATGCACTGGATTTGCCGGGCTCCTCAGACAGAGCGGCATCGACTGCCAAATACTGCACTGCATCATACATCAGGTGGGTAAAATATTGCTAGCTAACTATATGTTTATGAATGTGAGTATTCTTTGTAAGAATTATTTTCACAGGCTAAATCGCATTTCATTTTGATCTTACAGGAAGCCCTCTGTGTGAAGACAGTCAACTTCAGCCATGTCATGGATTTAGTTACCAAGGTTACAAATCTCATTCGAGGCGGGAACCGGTCTCTCAACCATCGGAAGTTTGTTACATTTTTGGATGAAGTGAGCGCCGCTTATAGGGATTTACAGATGCACACTGAGATCAGATGGATGAGCCATTGGAAGTGCTTGGAGAGGTTTTTTGCGCTGTGCGCTGAAATCCCAGTTTTCTTGGAGGGCAGCCTTTGTATGCAGTTGCAGGGAAGAGGCCAAACTGTGTCGGATCGCTATGCACACATGAACGCATTTCAGCTTTTCTTCCGACCATCCAAATTTGGCACACTTTCCCGCTTGTGCAGACATGCAAAAAGATGTCCCTGAATGCAAGAAGTCATGTACAGAGCCGGCATTGCAACACTGCAGCAGCCGTTTAAGGACCGCTTTCAAGATTTCTACGCCATGCAGCCACGAATTGCGTTATTCACTGACCCCATCTCTGCTGCTGTCAGCCACCAATCCCCTGAGTAGCAGTTTGAACTGTGCGAACTACAGTCAGATCCCTTCTTTGAAGCAAAGCGCAGTGAGAGGGGAATTTCATTTTGGAGATTTCTACCGGAGTCCCGCTTTCCACTCCTAAGGGATTTTGCACTGTCAATGGCCTGCATGTTTGGAAGCACTTACATCTGTGAGAGCAGCTTCTCAACAATGAAGCACATCAAGTCAAAAGAGAGAAACAGACTGACAGATGAAACGCTGTTCCAGCTCATGGAGATTGGATGCACAAACATTGAAATTGACATACAGTCTATTGTACGCCAGCAGGAGAGGCCACAAGTATCTCATTAAGACAGAACTTTATTCAGAGTGTCAAAGCTTTTTGAGATAAATGTATGCTTATTTACAACATGTCATGGAATGGGAAGAAAGAAAGTGCACTATACTATAAATGCACTACCACCAACTTGCACTGAAATAATTGTATATCAGTCCACAATATAGATATTTCTGAGCTAATCGGTGACTCTGAAACCACCTTGAAATTACCATCAAGAAAAATTCTTGCCAAGCCCTGTGTTAAACTACTGTTTTATCTCGAGATGATGAGATAATGACCCCGTTATTGCAAGAAAACAACAGTCGTTATCTTGAGATCATGAGATAATGATCCTGTTACAACGAGAAAACAACGGTCGTTATCTTGACAAGACGAAAAATTAGACCGTTATCTCGAGATCACAATATAATGATCCCGTTTTCGCGAGAAAACAACAGTCGAGATCACAATATAATGATCCCGTTATTGCGAGAAAACAGTCGTTATCTCGAGATCACAAGATAATGATCCTGTTACCAAGATAATGATCCCGTTACAACTCTATTGTATATATCTATTGCATATTTATATGTTGGGCTGTGGCTCAGGAGTTAGAGCGGGTTGGTCGTTAATCGGAAGGTCGGCGGTTCAATCCCTGGCTCCCCCTGATTGTGTGTCAAAGTGTCCTTGGGCAAGATACTGAACCGAAACTGAATCTTGAGATCACGAGATAATGATCCCGTTACCAAGATAATGTTCCCATTACCGCGAGAAAACAACAGTCATTATCTCGGGATGACGATAAAATTATCCCTTTACCGAGATACTGATCCCGTTATTGCGAGAAAACAACAGTCGTTATCTCCAGATGACAAGAAAATGATCCCGTTCCCGCGAGAAAACAACAGTCGTTATCTCAAGATGATGAGAAAATTATTCCGTCGCCGCGAGAAAACAACAGTCGTTATCTCGAGATCACGAGATAATGATCCCGTTACCGAGATAATGATTCCGTTACCGCAAGAGAAACAACAGTCGTTATCTCGAGATCACAAGATAATGATCCCGTTACTGAGATAATGATCCCGTTACCACGAGAAAACAACAGTCGTTATCTCGAGATCACGCGATAATGATCCTGTTATTGCGAGAAAACAAGTCATTATCTTGAGATGATGAGAAAATTATCCTGTTACCGCAAGATAAAAAACAACAGTCGTTATCTCAAGATCACAAGATAATGATCCCGTTACCGAGATACTGATCCCGTTATTGAGAGAAAACAACAGTCATTATCTCGGGATGACGATAAAATTATCCCTTTACCGAGATACTGATCCCGTTATTGCGAGAAAACAACAGTCGTTATCTCCAGATGACGAGAAAATGATCCCGTTCCCGCGAGAAAACAACAGTCGTTATCTCGAGATCACAAGATAATGATCCCGTTACTGAGATAATGATCCCGTTACCACGAGAAAACAACAGTCGTTATCTCGAGATCACGTGATAATGATCCCGTTACTGAGATAATGATCCCGTTACCACGAGAAAACAACAGTTGTTATCTCGACATCGCGAGATAATGATCCCGTTACCAAGATAATGATCCCCTTATCTCGAGATCATGAGATGATGATCTGGTTATCACGGGAAAAAATTATCCCGTTATCACAGGCAAAAGGGGTAAAATAAAGATATGAATCGATGGTTGCTTAGGGCTTCCGTAGCAAACACATCAGAAGGCCAATAGCACTGCGTTTTCTGTTTCATGGAAATTTTCTGCTTAAAATAATCCCTATGAGAATAATCTGATTACGTCTATTTTTTTCTGTACTGCAACAGAATACAGGTTGTTGTTTTTTTTTATTCTGATTACGTAATGCCGTTACATGTAATCCATTACTCCCCAACCCACAAGGTCAGTGGTTCAATCCCCGGCTCTGACACTGAACCCCAAATTTCTCCTGGTGGCTGTAAACATGTATGAATAAGTTAATTTCTGTTTCTGGTGAGCAGCTGGCACCTTCGCCTCTGCTCATCAGTGTATCTGGATGTGAATCTGCTTCATGGGGTGAATGTGATTTATTGTAAAGTGCTTTGAGTGGTTGGAAATTTCAACAAGAGAGCTGGAACGCACCCATCCGCTCGTCCATCTCACGCTGCATTTTACCCTCACTGGTGAGCAAAACCCAGAGAAACCACCTTTGCACTTTTTACATGCAGACTGCAAATGGTGACTGCATAGTTTGCAAATTCCAATGTTAAAGTCTTGAGACCAAAACCGGGAGCCTCGAAAACAAAACCAGGAGTCTCGAAAACAAAACTGGGAGATAAAAGAGGCTAAAAAGCTCCGAGCTGAAACTAAACCCTGTAGACAGACATGTTCTCTGCTCCGTGCTGCTTCTTTTTCTCCAAACATCTGTCATTTCTTTTATGAGTCTGTGAGCTGAAAGAATGAAGCAATAATATGAAATTGAATATCTCCCTCCCCTCCCCCTCCGTCTTCCTCTCTGTTTCCATCTTTTCATTATCTTTCTCTTTTCATCTCTGTTGTCTTGATTACAGAAGGTACTGTCTCCACACTCAGCCCTCTCCACTCCACTAATGAATCTCACGCTGCCTTCATCATCTCCTACAACACGTCACTCGGCGGTGACCCCCCCGTTATTATCTGCTCTGCTCCAACATCGCCTGAAGCTTTCATTCCTCCTCTCTCTCTCAGAGAACTACTGACACATTTCTCCGCTGGTATTTTACACCAGTAGAACCACAAACACAGGCAGGAAGCTGCAGCAGGTCTGAGGATTCATTCGCCACCAAAAACCAACGATACAGTTTGATTTTAGCCGAGACTCTGATAAAAACAGTTCACACACATGAACACAGTGGAATTCAGAGGCTGTCCAATCAAAGAGCCCATGCACTCAGAGACCCTCAGAGCTATTGTTTCTAGTCAGATCATTACCCACAATCCCCTGCAGAGCTGTGGAGGACTCAGGGGGTTTAACTGCAGCCTATCAGAGAAAAAAGAAAAAGCAGAATAGATATTCCAGCAGTGAAAACCCACACAAACAAACAAACAAAGTATGAGTAGAAGAGTAAAACAGAAGATGCATGCTTCTGTTTATTTGTGTTGGAGATTTTAAATGTTGTATGTTGGTCTGTTACACCTGAACTCACCTCAGACGCTCCACCGTCCCGCCGTTACTGCAGACACCTGAACTCACCTCAGACGCTCCACCGTCCCGCCGTTACTGCAGACACCCGAACTCACCGCAGACGCTCCACAGTCCCGCCGTTACTGCAGACGCCCGAACTCACCGCAGACGCTCCACCGTCCCGCCGTTACTGCAGACGCCCGAACTCACCGCAGACGCTCCACCGTCCCGCCGTTACTGCAGACGCCCGAACTCACCGCAGACGCTCCACCGTCCCGCCGTTACTGCAGACGCCTGAACTCCCGCAGACGCTCCACCGTCCCGCCGTTACTGCAGACGCCTGAACTCCCGCAGACGCTCCACCGTCCCGCCGTTACTGCAGACGCCTGAACTCACCGCAGACGCTCCACCGTCCCGCCGTTACTGCAGACGCCTGAACTCACCGCAGACGCTCCACCGTCCCGCCGTTACTGCAGACGCCTGAACTCACCGCAGACGCTCCACCGTCCCGCCGTTACTGCAGACGCCTGAACTCACCGCAGACGCTCCACCGTCCCGCCGTTACTGCAGACCTGAACTCACCGCAGACGCTCCACGTCCGCCGTTACTGCAGACACTGAACTCACCGCAGACGCTCCACCGTCCCGCCGTTACTGCAGACACCTGA
>NW_024041674.1:0-22547 GCF_014851395.1 Micropterus salmoides | reverse complement strand
TCAATGTTGCTGATTCTGATTGATCAATCCTGAAATCCAAGTCTGTCGTTTCTGATTAGCACATGTTGTTACTGTGGGTGCCACTCTGATCAAAGATCTATGGGCATGACTTCCCACACACAATCATGGGAAAAGGAGCGCTTGTAAAAATATTTTCGTGTCACAACCACCGCAAAATCACTTGTTTCACCATCAGAATTGGTCCATTCGATACAGTGACTAGATGTCCCTCTTTGTATGGGACTTTCCCGGTTTCAAGCTGGGTGTCCTACATTTTTTCACCATTCACTATTAAATTGTACTGTATTTGCATATGACAACGTTGCTCTATCAGTTCTTCAACATTAGGGGGAGTGGTTAAGGGGCTACACACCCTGCCCAAAGGTTGACTCCCATAAATGTCCCAAACACAGCAAAATAAGAAAATACAGCAGGAGGGCAGGGTCTCTGCAGATACAGACACTTCTAGTGGGTTAAAGTGGTGATTGAGAGGGATTCTTTGTGTATAAGGGTGTACTCAAGGCCCGGTTGCCTTGTACCATGCCCGAGCACAATTGTCCCCCCTCCCCACATCCCGCTGGCCTGCGCTCACATTGCGCCTAACTATCCATGCGGGGCACATTTACGTCATCACTCCAGTGTTTCCCATACATTGATTATGTGGCAGCCCGCCACAGTATAACGCCGACACTATGTCATATATAATAAATCACAGCAACAATGTCATGAACATTATCTATCAATATGACGTAGCAATGCTTTACATGATGAACCACATTGCATCAGTTTCATAAACAGCCACAGAGAGTGGAGCTGCAGCAGCTTCCTCATCATCTCCTGATAATGTTACTGAGGACACTGAGACAAGGTGAGCTCATATCAAGAAGAATTTAGCAGGAAGAAGTCACTGGATAGTGGTAGGGACATGTTCAGGAACATGTCCCTTAAATTATTGTAGGACTACAATAATTTTGAATATTACCACTGTTGTCCATCAGTGTCGAGTAATTATATTTTGTACACAAATGGTTATCGGTCAGCGGCAAATTAGCAATATAATAACATAAACTAAAAGGTGTAAATGTAGTCTGTCATCTACACTGGAATATTAGGGCCACTGTTAGAAAAAATAATTGTAATCTGTGATTTCACAAAAAAAAAGTCATAAGAGAATAGGATGCTTCGAGCCATATATGTATGTGTTGGTATTTCCTGGCTGTCTCCAGTTATTTTGACTTAAAGATTGGACTGCAGTGTGGCATCTGACTTGTAGCTCTGTGTCGCTACTGTCTCTAGCTTGCTCTGTTTGGGACTGTCTCACTTCTCCAGGATGCTTCCCACTGAGCTGAACTTTAGGTGGTGAAGTTAACATTTGTGTGAATTTGTGGTGAGATTTATGCCTGATCAGCGTTTTCACTTAGTTTTGGTTTTCCGCCTCTGATAAAGAGCAGCACACTTGTCTTACCCAGTACACTAAAGAGCTTACTTCCACAAATAAAAGAAACAAAAGAGGAGGGAAGACTAAACCATGCCTACCTCATGTGTGTTGTCTCAGGAGGGATGATAGAGAAAAGTTGGATTACAGGAGAATACATATCTGAAAGCAATATTGAATGTCTTAGAGCCTTATAGCATTATTTTCTTATTCATTTTTGTCACCTACCCCTAATTTGGGGTTTGCCACTATATAAATGAGGAAAGATATTTCCACCAAATTGATGCAGAAAATGCAGAAATTGGTCACCAGAAAAAAATTCACCTGAATGCAGGAATTGGCTCATATAGTGGCAACTAAAAGTTATTCCAAAGATGGATCTCTCTGTTTCTATTTCGGGAAGTCAAACAAGGAATTGGCTTGTAACATGTCAATTTAAAAAGCAGCAGTGTTCACAAATTGGCTCACCTTTGCAAAATTTCAGATAGTTGCAGCATATAGGATTGTGGACTACAGTGATTACTATAGCAATGTTATCACCACTTTCTTGGAGAGCAAACAGCAGACACATATTCAGAGACACGTTTCATCAGATCACTTTAAGAGGAGACCTGACTTATAGAGCCTCATGATGCAAAACCTAAAAAAGTAATTTCATCTCACATTGTCTCCTCGCATTTGATTTTACCTCAAACAAGTGAAATAAACCTGACATGAGCTGTGATGATTTTTCTTCTTTCTAGCTCGGTTGCTAATATCAAGAAAGTTGGGGTCAATTGACAATTGTGTGAGATTTCTGTGTCAGTTGATTGAAGAAAATGATAGAAATGGGTTTGTGTACCCTGGAGGGAAGTGAAATCATCACACACCAAGGCTAAACATTTTTCTTATTTTAAGAAAAAATATGATTTTCTAGACTTACAATAAAATTCTATTTGTTCTTTAGCAACTTCTCCCTGGGTTGCTGCTTCTTCTTCTCTGACCCCACCCCGTACCCCCACCTCCATGCAGCTTCACACTCCATAGAGCCCCAGCCCTAAGGGCCCTGTGCTCCATCCTCATCCATCATCCTGAAGGGGGTAAAAGGGAGATTCACGTTTCCTTAGGGTGGGAGCTGTGGCTGGGGCTGTCAGCCTATGGTGATTGATGGGAGGGTTACGACAAGGCACCTAGGCCAATGCACACAGCTCATCCGGGCAGCATGTTGGCTCTCCGACACCAGCTGGGCGCTGCTATTCCCTCTACAGTATCGACAGTCTGGAGGAGAATATGTAGCAAGGCTGTCGAGGCGCATATAGGAATGGACCTGGGTGAAAGTTTTCTGTCAGAAGACTGATTCTTGTTAACAGCACTATAGTTTCAAGGCAGCAGACATGGAGCCAGCAGTGGGAGAGTCGTGCAGACACCCACCACTGGGAGGATGACACATACAAACACAGACACTGACGCTGCTGTTGCAATACAGTAACTAAGCAACAGGAAACCTCACACACTGACCACTGACACCACATAGTAATAGAAATATGGGTTAGCATCTCACTCTCTCTGTCTTTCCTTTCTCTCTGTGTTTCTTTGAGTTTTCTGTCAGACCCAGCAGACTCATATTCCAGACTCAAAAACAGCTAAACAGAGCCTCTGTAGCTTCTCTTCTACTCCTGCTCTACAACGGTATTATACACCTCCTCTTTATTCTGTATTCTGTACTTTCCTCTCCTCTTCCTCTTAAGTGTTCTACACCCAATCCTTCTCCTCTACAAAGACTTACACCACCTCTTGCTCCTCCCTTCAGGTCTTCAAGTCTTCTGTTTCTACGGTATTCTGCACCCCCACCCCCCACAGCAGCATTCACCACCTCCTTGATGTCCTCCTCCTTTAGCCTCTACAATAATTTTGTCCTCCTTCTCACCCTGCATCTTTTTGTCCATCTTCATAGTGTTCACATTCTCCCTCATTTCTTTTCCAAGACTCATGCCACTGACGCAGACAGGTGTGCTGTTTACATGCTATTTGTTGCCCTGTTTTGTCATTCTACCAAGCTCCAGCGGTCATCATTCATAACCCTAGTCCCTCTCACTGCCTGTTTCTGTGTCTCCAGGCTGATGTTTCCTCCAGCCTGCTGGCAGTGCTGCCAGGCTCAGGGCCTCCGGTGAGCAGAGAGATGGAGGAGTTAGATCAGTCCAGACACACAGGAAGCTAAATACAGACAGCAAGCTGCACACCACAGCAACACAAAATGCAAAGTGGGCTCTCAGAATACAAAAGGATATGATGATGGTCTCACATAAAGTATAGAATGAATTAAAAAATACATTTCATGTAGGTGTGTTAACAACAAATTATATTGTATGATCTTGTTCTTCAAAAGGCTGTTTTGTTAGAAAAAGGATCTATTGAACAATGTGGTAGCTGTTAATCAAGAATGAGACAGTACCTCCTGTTTTTTACTATCACTATCTAGGTTATTTCAATTAGTGATGCATGATGATATCGGCAGGTCAACGGTATTGGCCATCACTTATGCCACTTCTGCAGCAGTTGCAATCACATCTGCCTTTAATGGCACTGTATGTTCGGGAAGTGGACAAAGGAGAAAATGCATCTAGTGGTGAGGGGAAATGTGAGCAATATGTGCAAAGCAGTGATGTGGTGTTGTACCGAGTTTGCCGTACCCTGGCACACACCTTTCACCTCTATGACAACAGAGTGTCCTGGCTCAGTGCAGCATTGCTGATGTTGTGGCTGTGGGGAAGAGAGTAGTAGGACGTTTTAAAGCACACACAACTTGCATGCAGTCAACTTGAAGACGTACAGAATGAGCTCGGCATGCTACAAAGGGCTACAACAAGACGTCTCCAGGAGATAGAATTCAACATCTTATATGGTGCAGAGCCTGGTGGAGCAGAAGTGGGCTTGAGGCAAGGAAAGTATATATATATATATATATTTCAACAACAAAGCAATTCAAAGTGCTTTACATAAAACATGAAAGCAACATAGGGAATAAATAAAGTAATAAAAAAGACACTGATAGAGAATTTTTAAGAGTTAAATAGAAAATAAAAACAGGATAAAAGATTAATATGAAATAAGAAAGCTCTTCAGTGCTGCACACGCGCGTGAGGAATAAACCCACTAGCGATAGCCTTAGAGGGCTGCATCTATACTCATGGAATCTGGTGTTACATTTTGTAACTAACATTGTTTGTAGCGCAGTGCAGATTGAGGCTAGTTTTAAGTTAAGTTTACAAGGATTATCTGAGGTGGGTTAAAGGCAGGTGGACTTGGTTGAAGATACAGAAGACATTTCGCCTCTCATCCAAGAGGCTTCTTCAGTTCTGACTGACTAGCAGGGAGTCCCAGCTATTTACCTCTGTGAGGCCATTATCAACGTGGTTGGTTTAGTGCTCCTGGCTGTTATAACACTTGGACACACATGACTCCACAACCATAACGACTGTCGTTACAACAGCCAGAAGCACTAACAAACCAAGTGGTCTCCATCACCTTGGTAATGACCCCATAGAGCTTAAATCACAAAGAAACATCACTCTTCGACACCACCCTACAACCATGAGTAGTTTAACAAGACCAAGAGGGGGGCAGCTCCTTTATTGGTTCTAGCTTATTGTGTCATAACATTTCCAGGAGAATCTCCCAGTTAAACTTTATGCATATTACATCAATATTTTGAGCTTATCAACTTAATAGTTCGGAATCACAAACCCCAACACATTCTCATCTCAATGCGTCATAACTGACGCTTTCAGACAGCGTGACAAAGCGTAAGGATTTTACGCTAAAGGTACCCTTCAGCGTCCGTATGAAAGGCCCCAGTTTGCAACGTTGCAGCAACACAAGGGAGGCTAACCCTACAGGGTTAGCTGGTCGACATGCATAAAGTCAGTGACTTAGGTTTAGGTACTAACATTTCTGATGGTTGTGGTAAGGGTAGGGGCTTCAGGGGGCTGTCAACACCTTTATCACGAACGTCTGTACGGGACACCCCAGAGCGTCTCATAGAGACGCACCCGGTGCGTCTCACACAGACGCTAAAGGGTAAGGTAAAGGGTACCTTTAGCGTCAAATAACTATGCTTTGTCACTCTTTCTCAAATCGTCGGTATATGACGCCCTGAGATGAGAACGGGCTCGAAACCCCAGTTTTCGGGTCATGAAAAATAAGGTGTAAAAGGGAATTGGCTTCACTGTTATTTTAGATACATATTAAATCGTCATTTTATATCATCTGCTGTTCATCTCTTTTTCAGGTTGTAGCTATAGGTTGGGAAGATTAATTAGACGACTACTTAAAATTATTGTATTTCTGCATCCTCAGCCAGCAAATCATTGTGTTTTAGTTATTTAAACTTTATACTTGCAAATGTTGAATCAATTGGATTCAATAAGGGATAGATATTAGATTAAGATAATAAAAATAAAACTCCAACACTAAAGGGGACATTTAATTCTCCCCTGGATTTAAATATGTATGTGTGTTTATCTGCGTTAGCCCCATAATGGACCGACAAGTCATCAAGGTTGTTTTTATTTTCTCTAAACAATGTGCACTGGGACAGTCTGGAGTCAATAGTGTGGGCTAAAACTGCAATTTGCTTCCAACCTTTGGTTGTCTATTTGGTCTAATATCATTTCCTGCTCTGGGCAACTGTTCCCCTACGGCCACGGCAACAAATACAATCAACCGCCATAAGTAGTTTATTTAAGGTATACATTCACTTGTGGTAATTATGCACCTCCCACACAAGGACATTCACTTCCTTTCAAAAGATGCTAGATGCTCAGGACGATTACATCACAAAATTGTCAAACTTTAAAAGGAAGGAAAAGGGCTTATCTGATTGGTGATGACTTAAGCCAGACGCACATATAATGTGTTTCTCTACATCCAACCTAATTTCCAACCTAATTTCCAGCTCTCGTTTGCCTCGGGCTTCAAAATTACCAAAACTCAGTCGCACAGCCTGTGCACTCAGAAACAGAGCCCACAGTGAGATACTAAGGGAAAATGTTCCTCTTTTTAATCATCTGTTTAGTGACAGCAGCCCTTCTTCACAGTTAAATTGTGCTCAAACAGGGTCATATGTTTTTTCTTTCCCCATCTTTTTTTCTGCCATCCTTCCCTGTAGCCTTCCTCCTTTCCTACTGCCCCGTTCACTTCCTCTATCCTCCTAATACTTTACTCTGCTTCCCTCCTTTCTTTTAGTTTTCATTCTCCACACCTTCCCTCTCTTTAACCATTCCTTCCTTCCCTCCTCCCTATATGGTCAGAGTCTGGTTCAGTGAGGTCATGAAGGGATCTGTGTCCCATGGCCTCTGTGAGGCAGTGTCCGGTTGGTGTAATTATGATGGATAGAGTAATTTCCAGAGGCGCCTTTCGCCAAGAGGGTTGAGCCCACCATGCTTTCTCTCAGCTTTAATGACTTTTTAATAGAGCTCACTCCCAAACCTACATCACAGAGTGCCAGTGAGAGTCAGCGACAAATCACTGCTGTTAAAGCAGGTAATGGCACAGCAGGACATAGGTGGTCCGGGCTCTTTAAAAGCAACTGCCCCTTAGGTAACAGCAGCTCTCTGTAGATGTGTGTTGGGCTCCCTGTTACTGGGTGCACACTCAGGTGGACTCATCGACCTGCCTGAGGAGCTTAGACTGACGAATCCATTAAAGGACTTAAAAAAAATTTAAAAGCAGTGTTTAGCATCAGTGTTAGCTTATGGAACATCAGCCATTGTCATTATTGAGACAACAATAATGACAATCCTGAGGGCCTGTAGTGATGTGATTTACACAAATCAATAAAGGTTTATAGAAAAGGGCTTTATAGAAACACAGCACTGTTGATGAAGTCGCCTTAGAAAACCAGAGGCCAACGCCTCTCTCTTCTGGGTGGCATTAAGAGTTTAAGAGGTGACATCATTTGGCTGTTCCTTTCCGAAAATGTTAACCATCACCAAATCACAGGTGAAAAATAAATCTGTTTAAGTTATGGATAAAGGGACAGTTCAGGATTTTTGAAGTGGGACTGTATGAGATACTTATCCACAGTCACCATTTCGGAGAAACAGAGAAACAGAGAATTATACCATCATGGAAGCTAAGCAATGTACTGCTGTGGACAGGGTTAGCAACAAAATGTATTTTAGCCATGTGAAGGATGATAAAATCAATATCAGTTCAAGTGTATGCTATATTTAGATTTTTTCCAGTGCTTTACCTTGCCATCAGACAGCCATTTCCTTTCGAAGTACGTTTTCTCAACCGTAGAGCTTCAGTATTCCCACACATAAGCGCAACGTGGCCGTGTGCTGTATTACGATGCTGGAGATCAGCTGTTTGGGTCAGACTTTCAGCAGTTTATCGAAACAACAAAAAGAAAAATTTAAATGATTGACTATGATTAACAACAAAATGCCGTTCACTGTGACAAGAAGATACCTCTTCGAACCAAAGTATACAGAAGACAGACACTGAATAGGCCAAAAGAGAGACAGGTTCCAAGGCTCAGCTGCAGGTAATTGACTCACTATAGAAAAGTACCTCATATAGCCCCACTTCAAAAAACCCAAACTATCCCTTTAAGATTTGGTCAGGTTTAGGCTCAAAAAATATTTGGTTAGGTTTAGGGAAAGATCGTAGTTTGGTTTAATGTAAGTATTTTGTTAAGGTTAGGGGGCTTCATTGTCCTGGTTACATGTTTTTCAAAGATACTGCAGACAAGAAAAACAAAGCACAAAACACATACAGTCAAATTCAAATTCAAATTAGCTTTATTGGTATGAATGTGTAACAACATTATTGCCAAAGCATCATACAAACTACATAAGAACAATCAACCCCATACATTTCATTAAACAAGTCAGTGCTCAATACAAGACCCACCAATGAATGAATGAATGAGTCTTTTTCTCAGTTCAATTCTCCACAAAAGCCTCCTCTTCTGGATCCTAGCAAACCAATAGTAAAAACTCGTGAGGAGTTTCAATACAAAAGTTGGCCAACAAAAATAAAATCAACACTGGACTTGTAGCCTCCTGTAGTCCGGCCAGTACAAGCTGGCAAGCTAACCTGCTGTCACTCAAGATGGACTGGGCCTCTTCCACTGGCAAGTTTAGATTGAAACACCGCCATAGATGTTCCTTGAGCTGACTGGTGGATATGTGTTTTGTGTGGGATGCAGAGGGTTGCACTGATCTCCACCTTGCGCTGACCTTACAACTGTTGTGCATGTTCCCTGTCTGCCAAAGTGGCGGATGACCTGATGATTTGACCTGCCACTGCCAACAATTTACCTGTATTTAAAGGGAGACTGTTACATTCAGACCCTGGTTACAATAATAAAGATGTGGTTAAACCTGCAGTGCAGAACTTTTCTCTCCCCTTCTGGCAGTTACTCTAGAGCCATGTAGAGTCAGAGTTGTGTCATCTCCGTTCAAGTTCAATTTAAATGGCTTTATTGGCATGACTGCATATAACAAAACGCTGCCAAAGAATAAGTACACAAATAATACAATCATAATAAACAAAATAAACAATAAACAATTCCTAATTATAAATATTCTCTTCAATGGACCTTAAGGAAATGGCGCATCATGGACTCCAGCTTCCACACTCTGGTCCAAGCAGGACTTAAACCCGGCAACCCTCCGTGTTCATAGCTGATTGTACTTGTATCACACATTGAGCTATAGCTGAACGATTATTTTCAGCCTTTTTGTAGAAGTATTCGGTAGCAACAGCAATAAACTCAGCTGAAACAGATCAGACTGTGATAGATCCCATAGTCTGTGGGAGACAGCAGGGCAGTCAATTAAGTAGACAGTTCAGTGTGTCTCAGCTTTAGTCCTCATCACAGGCAACGTGTGGGTAGTCCCAGTGCAAGTTACTCAGTCTCTACCGAGTCACTCCTGATAAATTCCTTCAATATAAACATAAAAATGTCAGTGCACCGCAGTGCTGACTAAGGTGTCTCTTATTTCTCTTACTTTGTACTTGTACAGTGAATTGAGCTTAGCTCATGTGGTGACAGAATAATCATTATTTAAAAATAATCATAATTTAAACGTTTATTTACCCAAGCGAGCGAGTACAATCTCTGTCTCAGCAATATTCTGCATCACACCTCCGCAACCCTTCACACATTCACACTGGGGAACTGACCAATATAACAAGTGTTATTTCACTTGCCACTGAGCAGCTCCATTAAAGTAGAGCAGGCCTATTCAACGAGCAATTCAATTTTTCTATGGTTCATGTCTCTGAGCTACTTTGAGACATCTGAACCATACACTGTATGATCTGAACCAACATGTTCTTGGTTACATTGTGATTGGCTGCAACAGGACTACACTCATCGCTAGTGCCATTCGCTCAATCAAGCCTTACATTGCCTTCTAGGCTGGCAGGCCACAGAAAAACTCACATTAGGCTGGCCGCACACTAGTGGATGAGTGGGCCAATTTTGGGTGTGATTCGCCCCTCCCAATTTCGATTTAAAATCGGGTTGCCTCCACAACAGCCAATTAGAGTGAGTTGACCGGTAAGCATCATCATCGTGTTATCTATTTCCTCCAGCTATAAAATGTATAATCCATGCTGATTCCCTCTTCTCAGACATGATGTTGTATTGGTTCATCCACAGTTGTATTCTCTTGTGTTGTTTTTTTGTGCAAAACACTCAAATGCATGGTTCGAATTAAAGGGGGGATTTGGGTGGTCTGACCCCCCCTAGTTAAAGCTTGGGCCCCCAAAAGTTGCAAAAACAACAGTTCAGGAAGGTCTTTCTTACCTGTAATTGTAAATATTACAATATATTTCCCATTCTCATGCCTTATATTTTAGAATCTTGAAATACGATTTCAGACACCCCTAAAATGGACTGTACCATTTCCTAACCTTGATGTCAGTTGAACGTCTTGTCCATCTGCATCACTCACACTACCCAAACGCTACACTGTGAAAAAAATCTGTAATTTTAAAGTTTTATTCCTTTTTATTTCACAGTTATTTTCCTGTATTTTTGAAATACATGAAAATATCAAAAAATTGCAAAAATAATTAATTTACATGTCTAATGTAAAATATCATGAAAAACCTGTAGCTGTGATTAACCATAACATTTCTGTTATTTTAAAGAAAATATTGTTTTTTTGACGTAAACAAGCTGTTACAATACATTCAGGAATTTCCCGTATTATATAACTGTTAAAAATAAGTTTAATACTATGAAAACATTTATTTTATTATTATTATTTTTCTTATTTAAAAGAAAAAAGGGTTAAAATTAAGTTTAATACTGTAAAAACATTTCTTAAACTTGGTACAATTAGTAACAGTTAACTGTAACAAAAAACATTTGTTCTGTAACTTGACATAGATTTTCTTATTAATTGACAAATATATCCTTTAATTATGGATATTTGGAAAATAAAAACATTGAATAAATGTTATTTTAATCAGTATATAGTGTCTAGTATTGTTAAACTGTCGAAACACAGTTTTGATCATTGAAAACAGCCTTAAATACTGTAATTTCACAGCTTTTGACTTTTATTATAATTCTTAGATTACAAGTTAGATTAACATAGCATGTTTGTGCTAATGTGTGCATTATGTCAAATTATGTTTTGCAGGTGAACAAATAGAGAAAAATAACTACACAGCAATCCGTCATTTTGCACAATCTTTATTACAAATAATTTAGGCATGTGGAGGGTCATGTAGTCCTCTGTTTGAAGATTTGAAATAATACAGTGAAATAATCTTTAGCATTGGTTCCATGGGTTACAGTAACTTTAATTACAGAATAAAGAAACAAACAAAGTAGAAATTTGTTACATTTCTCATCAGCATTGTTACTAGCAGCCGTAGAACGTCTTGATCCTTATGATGTCCCAGTTGGACAGGCCGTTAATCTGGCCGATCGGGACGTTGGGGTCGGGGATGGGGATCATGGTTTCCTTCCCATTCATGGAGAAGGCTGTTTTTCCATAGTGCATGATGGAGGAGTAGTCGTAGGGAGTATTCAGGTTGTTGGCGGCCTGCATGTTGAAGTTGTAGGCATTCTGCGGGTCGATGTTCTCCCAGTTGATATTGACGTAGGAGTCGCGGTCGGTCCTGGTATGTTCGTGCTGGAAACCCAGAGCGTGGTTGGCCTCGTGCTGGATGATGCCGTAGTAGAGGCAGCCCTGCCTTTTGAGAGAGAGCACCTGTGCGCCTCCCACTCTGCCCACAGAGGAGAAACATCCGGCTTGGTTCTCGATGCTGATGTAGTCGGCCTCATTCTGACGGGGGACAAAGCGAATGCAGGTTTTGGCCTGGAAGCCGTTCAACGAAGAGTTAATCAGCTGCTTCTCCGAGCTGGTGAAGTCACTGCTCACGGTATAGGGGACCATCACCAAGCCGTTGGTAGCTTTCTTCCAGCGGCAGCTCTGGGACGAGCATATCATGGCACTTCTGGTTGTGGGAGCCAGAATGTCTCCTTCCAGCAGGATCTCGTTGGTGGCGCTGTTGGAGGTCAGAATCCTGGTGGTCATGTCGACGGTGTCTGGGACATCTTCTTTGCTTCCTTCCTCCTGGACAGGATATGCCTGAGAGAAGCCGAGCAGGAGCAGCAGCAGCAGCAGCAGGCTGGCAGAAGGAGTCATCTTCAGGGTCGGTCTGGAGGCTGTGAAGAGCTGCTGTGGAGAGACTCCTTGAAGCTTGATGTCTGACTTTGTTCAAACCAGGGTCTTTATACTCTCCTCTACAGGTGTGTCTGCAGGAGGATTATGGGTTGGGGTCCTCACTGCTAGGCCTAAATAAACCTCAGAGGGGAGGACTCCACAGACAAACCTACTTCTTAAACAGGGTTTGTTATCTCTGGTTATAAGATGGATGAACACAGCTTCACTATGTGGTTAAATAGGTTGCATTTGTTAAGCTACACACTTTATATGGTCTTCAACCAGACATAGTCCACATTAGAGTATCTTTGTTAAACCAACCTTAATTTAAGCAGAGTAATATGTATTTCTCTTGAAATCCCTCCCTAATATTTGCTCCATAGAAGGTATTTATTTGTTAATTAAAAAGTAGGGAGGTAAACAAATACACATACATTGTTTGGATAGGAACTTATAATTCACTTTCAACACATATGAACAAAATCTGAATATTAGCTGAAATATTTGCTCCCCCTCACAGATCTGTCACTGGATTGACACAATTTCTTGTTCTATTGTACCAATTATTCTCAGGGTCATAAGTCAGGTAAATCAAAACCACACA
The DNA here is from genome assembly GCF_014851395.1 of Micropterus salmoides. Lineage (NCBI taxonomy): Eukaryota > Metazoa > Chordata > Actinopteri > Centrarchiformes > Centrarchidae > Micropterus > Micropterus salmoides. Next base: position 9,829 of record NW_024041674.1, on the reverse strand, counting down.
GATATCACACACACTCTGCTACAACCAAGAGAAGTGAGGTCAATCGAGCTAAACGTCCAATATAAAAATAAGGTGCTCTTTACAACTTCAGCTCTTGCCTCATGATTACCATGTTTACAATCACAATTTAGCATGTTAGTAGGCTAACATTTGTTAATAAGCATCAGTCACAAAGTACAGGTGAGGCTGATGGGAATGCAATTAGGTTTGGAGATATTTGGGCATACACCAAAGTATTGCACTAATAAAAATGTTGACCTGATGGTGGCGTTAGATGAGAAGTCAGGGGAACACCAAAGTTATGACAGTTCATCCTGAGGGGGATGTGAATGTGTGTACCACATTTCATGGCAATCCATCCAATCTTTTTTGAGACATGTCACTCAAAACCATAAATGTTGACCTCATGGTGGCTCTAGAGGAAGTATCAGGGGATCACCAAAGTCAGCATGATTCATCTTCTTGCGACCATGAATGTCTGCACAAAATTTTGAGCCAATACATCATATAGATGTTTAGATATTTTACAGGATAAAGGAAAGCTTTGGCCGGCTGGTGGAGCTACAGAAAAGGTTGGGGCATCACTACAGTCATTAGAGTTCATTCTCTCAGATACCATGAATGTCTGCACAAGGTTTCATGGCATCCATCTAATTGTTGTTGAGACATTTCAGTCTGGATCAAAGTGGTGGACCGACCGACAAACAAACAAACGTTGCCATTCCTAAAGACACACTGGTTGCATACAACTGTACTTTGACAGTTTTATTCCTTTTTATTTCACAGATTTTTCCTGTATTTTTGAAATACAGTGGGTACGGAAAGTATTCAGACCCCTTTAAATTTTTCACTCTTTGTTTCATTGCAGCCATTTTCCAAAAATCAAAAAAGTTCATTTTATTTCTCAGTAATGTACACTCAGCACCCCATCTTGACAGAAAAATACAGAAATGTAGAAATTTTTGCAAATTTATAAAAAAAGAAAAACTGAAATATCACATGGTCATAAGTATTCAGACCCTTTGCCGTGACACTCATATTTAACTCAGGTGCTGTCTAGTTCTTCTGATCATCCTTGAGATGGTTCTACACCTTCATTTGAGTCCAGCTGTGTTTGATTATACTGATTGGACTTGATTAGGAAAGCCACACACCTGTCTATATAAGACCTTACAGCTCACAGTGCATGTCAGAGCAAATGAGAATCATGAGGTCAAAGGAACTGCCTGAAGAGCTCAGAGACAGAATTGTGGCAAGGCACAGATCTGGCCAAGGTTACAAAAAAATTTCTGCTGCACTTAAGGTTCCTAAGAGCACAGTGGCCTCCATAATCCTCAAATGGAAGACGTTTGGGACGACCAGAACCCTTCCTAGAGCTGGCCGTCCGGCCAAACTGAGCTATCGGGGGAGAAGAGCCTTGGTGAGAGAGGTAAAGAAGAACCCAAAGGTCACTGTGGCTGAGCTCCAGAGATGCAGTCAGGAGATGGGAGAAAGTTGTAGTAAGTCAACCATCACTGCAGCAATCCACCAGTCGGGGCTTTATGGCAGAGTGGCCCGACGGAAGCCTCTCCTCAGTGCAAGACACATGAAAGCCCGCATGGAGTTTGCTAAAAAACACCTGAAGGACTCCAAGATGGTGATAAATAAGATCCTCTGGTCTGATGAGACCAAGATAGAACTTTTTGGCCTTAATTCTAAGCGGTATGTGTGGAGAACACCAGGCACTGCTCATCACCTGTCCAATACAGTCTCAACAGTGAAGCATGGTGGTGGCAGCATCATGCTGTGGGGGTGTTTTTCAGCTGCAGGGACAGGACGACTGGTTGCAATCGAGGGAAAGATGAATGCGGCCAAGTACAGGGATATCCTGGACGAAAACCTTTTCCAGAGTGCTCTGGACCTCAGACTGGGCCGAAGGTTTGTCTTCCAACAAGACAATGACCCTAAGCACACCGCTAAAATAACGAAGGAGTGGCTTCACAACAACTCCGTGGCTGTTCTTGAATGGCCCAGCCAGAGCCCTGACTTAAACCCAATTGAGCATCTCTGGAGAGACCTGAAAATGGCTGTCCACCAACGTTTACCATCCAACCTGACAGAACTGGAGAGGATCTGCAAGGAGGAATGTCAGAGGATACCCAAATCCAGATGTGAAAAACTTGTTGCATCTTTCCCAAAACGACTCATGGCTGTATTAGATCAAAAGGGTGCTTCTACTAAATACTGAGCAAAGGGTCTGAATACTTATGACCATTATTTCAGTTTTTCTTTTTTAATAAATTTGCAAAAATTTCTACATTTCTGTTTTTTTTTCTGTCAAGATGGGGTGCTGAGTGTACATTACTGAGAAATAAAATGAACTTTTTTGATTTTTGGAAAATGGCTGCAATGAAACAAAGAGTGAAAAATTTAAAGGGGTCTGAATACTTTCCGTACCCACTGTACATGAAAATATCAAAAAATTACAAAAATAAACTGTGAAAAACCTGTAGCTGTGACCATAACATTTCTGTTATCTTAAGGAAACTTTTGGGGTTTTTCACCTAAACAAACTGTTACAATACATTCAGGAATTTCCCGTATTTTCACAAATGTTATTTTTTTTATTTAAAAGAAAAAAGGGTTAAATTTAAGTTTAATACTGTAAAAACATTTCTTAAACTTGGTACAATTAGTAACAGTTAACTGTAACAAAAAACATTTGTTCTGTAACTTGACATAGATTTTCTTATTAATTGACAAATATATCCTTTAATTATGGATATTTGGAAAATAAAAACATTGAATAAATGTTATTTTATTCAGTATAACTGTCGAAACACAGTTTTGATCATTGAAAACAGCCATAATTACTGTAATTTCACAGCTTTTGACTTTTATTATAATTCTTAGATTACAAGTTAGATTAACATAGTATATAATTGCCCCAAAGTGGTAAAATTACAGAAAGGTAATATTTAATTTATTGTTAAATGACAGGCGCCCGTTAACGACAGCTCTCTTCTGATTGATCAGTGCATTTGGTATAGTTGCTAGGATTGTGTTTAGTGGCCAGAAAAATATGCCCCAAGGATAAGTTAATTTCATCGGCTAGAGCAACCTATAAGAACCTTAAAATGTTACACACTTTACCTAATGAATTACTACCTTAGTAAAGAAATCAATTCAATGTCTACTACTGGTACTACAAATGCAGTGATTATATTTTGTTGCAAAATTAAGCAAGGTCAAGCATACAACTTAAAGTGATTAACACCTAAGTAAACTGATAAAATCTCTAAAATTCAAAACCTGATTATGATAGCTGAGCTTGAGTATTTTGATGTCTTCTTTTTGGAGAGAACGGGTGGGGAAGGAGTTGTCCTGCAGTGATATCTTCCTCCGCTGATCCGCTGTTGACTCTGGTGGAAAACTTCAGTCTTTGTTGCAGATGAGAGAAACTTAAGAGTCCGATGATTCTTCAGTTGTTTTGGTAGTTGTGGTTACCCTCTGTGATGGTCCTGTTCTCAGTCCGATGCCTCTGAGATCTGCCGAGGAATAACACCGATCTATGTCTGACTCTTCTTTATATATTCTCTCTTCAAGTTGTCTTTGGGTGTAATTGTGTGTGTGTCCATGTTTGGTCCTTCCGCTTCTCCTTTTCCATCCTTGTCTCTGCTAGTGACTCATTGTTTGGATGTCTTCACCAAAACTTAGTGACCTTTTGCACAGTTATTTAACCTTTACCCCAATTCTCCTTACTTTAACCATATTATTTATTTTACAATCAGAAGATCAATTAAATTTATTAATCTTCACTATCAATGAGATATCCTGATTTTCCATCATCATCATATCATGTTTATACCAAATATCTTTCTTTTAATCTTTATTCAATATATTGCTTATAGCATTGTTAAGCTCTGTCAGGCTCCAGTTTTCTTCTTTGCGACCTGATAGCAAGAGCGTTGGGATCTCAACTTATCTGACAACATACAGTGAACTTAATGCACAATCCAAAGATTTCTTCCCTGGTTTCAATATGATATTTTATGACTTTCTAAAGCCAGGTTTTGTATCTGGTAAATGTTGTTACGGCTGTATGTGTTTCTCTGTGCTGTGTATCCTTGTTCCTTTTCTGTCCGCTAGTTCTGCCCCAGGAGTGCTACAGCTGATTGCTGAATTAGGTCCACCTGGCCTTGCAAGGCAGTGCACAACTGTGTGCAAGGGAGTTGGGGAAGTCCAAAATTTCTAAATTAAGTTGGTATACAAAAAAGATGCAAATATATGCAAGTAGAAAGACAAGTGCAAATGTGACGTTTTTCCAGTCCAAATTAATCCATTTGTTTTTGGTATGCAAGCCAAAAGTACATTTTCAGATTCAAATCAACAGTATATCTATCCAAGGTCTACAAGACATTAAGTAAGTTTCCCTTAATAATTGGTATGGTGACCAAATTCTGGAGATGTGTTAGTCCATAGTCCTCTCCACAGAATTGGGGAAGAATTCAAGTCTGGTGACTACATGGCTGCAAAAATGACAGAGCAGATAACCATTCCCCCTCCACCAACCAGCTCTTCCATTAAGTGTGAGCAATAAGCAAAAGGCAGATGATCTACACTAGCTTGCTGTTCCTTACGTCCAAAAAGCTTGACAGTGTTTGATTTACAATATAACTGCATTGATAAATAGGACTGTGTGATCTGACGGTATACACTATATTGCCAAATGTATTGGGACACCCCTTCCAAATCATTGAATTCAGATGTTCCAATCACTTCCATGGCCACAGGTGTATACAATCAAGCACCTAGGCATGTGGACTGCTTCTAGAAACATTTGTGAAAGAATGGGTCGCTCTCAGGAGCTCAGTGAATTCAAGCTTGGTACCTGTGCAATAAGTCCATTTGTGAAATTTCCTTACTACTAAATATTCCAAGGTCAACTGTTAGTGGTATTATAACTAAGTGGAAGTGATTTGGAACAACAGAAACTCAGCCTTGAATGGGTAGGCCACATAAAATCACAGAGCGGGGTCGGCGCGTCTGCAGAAGCTGCCAACTTTCTGAGTCAAGAGCTACAGACCTCCAAACGTCGTGTGGCCTTCAGATTCGCTCTAGAACAGTGCGTAGAGAGCTTCATGGAATGGGTTTCCATGGCCGAGCAGCTGCATCCAAGCCTTACATCACCAAGTGCATTGCAAAGCGTCAGATACATGGTGAAAAGCACGCCGCCACTGAACACTAGTGCAGTGGAGACGTGTTCTCTGGAGTGACGAATCACGCTTCTCTGTCTCGCAATCTGATGGGTTAAGTCTGGGTTTGGCGGTTGCCAAGAGAATGGTACTGGCCTGACTGCATTGTGCCAAGTGTGTAAAGTTTGGTGTGGGGGTGTTTTCAGGGGTTGGGCTTGGCCCCTTAGTTCCAGTGAAAAGAACTGTTAATGCTTCAGCATACCAAAACATTTTGGACAATTTCATACTCCCAGCTTTGTGGAAACAGTTTGGGAATGGTCCCTTCCTGTTCCAACATGACTGTGGACCAGTGCACAAAGCAAGGTCCATAAAGACATGGATAAGCGAGTTTGGTGTGGAGAACATGACTGGTCTGCGCAGTCCTGACCCCAACCCAATAGAACACCTTTGGGATGAATTAGAGCGGAGAGTGCGAGCCAGGCCTTCTCATCCAACATCTGTCCCTGACCTCACAAATGCCCTTCTAGAAGAACTAGAAGAATGGTCCAAAAGTCCAATGAACACACACGCACAGCTGATTACCGTTTTAGAACAGTATTTTGACATTTTTATTGAAGGAAAATCTAGTATTTGCAGGTATTGTATCATTCTTTTTTACAATATATTGATTACATTAACAAGATTTTTATGTATGTACATACAATAAAACTCTTAAAAGCAGCACTCTACTATAAATTTCAAGCCTGATTATTTGTATTATAGTGTTCAACTATTTAAAGGTAATTTAATTGTTTTTATAGGTGTATATGTATTTAATTAAACAATAAAAGCCCCAAAAATTGCACAATATTTTATGGAAAATTAAACTTACAGACTTGTCATTATGAAATATTACCGTATTTTTAAGAGTGGGTTATTTACTGTTTTTTATGGTATTTTTCTGGCTCCCCAGCTGGCAGAATATTTCCGTTCTTTTACGAGTTGGTTGTTTAATGTTATTTTATGGTATTTTTCCGTTTTTTTTCACTTTTTTTTTTTAACAGTGTATGAAGATGCAGCAGGTTAATGTCAGTATTTAGCTATCTAGCTGCTTTAATACACTTAACTTTCCTACCTTCAGAGACTGGTAATTAGCATTTCTTTTACTTAAAATGTGCTAGCTGATGTTAGCTAGCTGAGAGCCCACCCTATCATTTCATTATAACTATGTAATTTCATATTTTATGTAATTGTTAGCCAACACAGGTGTTTAGGCATGAGCAGTGAAATTGGGGATTAGTTATTGTAGAGATACATTTTTACATCAATATAGAGTTTATTATTTATTTTCTATATTCTATCTTCTTTTGTGAGTCCTTTCACATTAAACATGGCATTTATTTTAACTCTTGAATTCCCAAAATTCTCATTTCCCCAACAACAGTGTCTGACTACTGCTTTATTGTACAGATTATCATTATTATTATCATTCACAGTCAACATGAGCAAGAGGAAAAGAGATATTTGCTACAAAAGAGTAAATTGAAACTTTAAACTTGATGAGAATGATAAGAATAAGGAATTAGAAATAATAATGCAGACTGTACTTTATGACAGTGTCTTTTGCTCTGGTTCAGCATTGTATGGGTTTGTTTTGAGCTGTCATGATGGTCTGCTGTTGTGTGTCTGACTTGCTGGCAGTTTTGCTCTAGAATACTTGGTGACCTCTGACTACAAAAGTTGTCGTGTGGTATGGGGCACTCATGAACTGGTGGAATGAATTTGATTTATCATCATCTACAGACTGATGACATTAGTTAAATAAGCAAGGATATTGTAAGCATTGTAAGATTTAAATTCACTGAAGCACACGCCTGCGCTGTACTGGGTTTCCTTTTTTGACCTGGAAAAAAAGTTGACCCTCCGAGTTGTGACTGTACAATTCGCACCCTGCCCAAATGCAACTGGCTGACGATGACAATGTAGTTTGATCATGAAAGTTTCTATGACATCCCTATGAAGTCCCTTGAATCGCCACAATGAAATTGTTTAGTATAAATGCAAAGTGTATGGTCTTGCGTCTTGACTGAATCATCTGGTGTATTGTGGGTGCATTCACATCAGTTAATTCTGTCGTTATGTCTTTGGTATCCCAAGTTTTTAATAAACCGTTAAGGGTTAAAAATCCTCTAGTGTGCACCAGGCATTAGCTAAACTAACTACAAGCTTTAAAATGTGTCTTTCAAAGCAAAAGAGACGTAAAGTTGATTGTGAAAATCATCAATTCCAGTTTTTATTTACTTTGTCAGCCACAACAAGTAATAAACCAGTGAACCAATGAAATAATATTTGAATAGGCACTACAAGTCAAATCATAATTTGTTTTCTTCTTCCAGAGGACTATGATAGTATGAATAGGACAATTTATTATACATTCATTTATGTTAGTCTGATGGCTACTGTTTTATTGTGTTCATCTTGTACTTAGCATTTATGGATATGTTGAATGTGTTTTAAAAGACCCTTATGCATGCTTGGAAGTGTTGGTGAGGGTATTATAAACAGGCTTATTAATCATTAGCTCAGAAATGACTATATTTGCTGAGGAAGCTTAAGAAGGCCAAATTCCCATGCCAAGTTCTTCTCCAAGATATCGGTGAGGTGAGGTGCCTACGCAGAACCCAAAGGATAGTAAAGGACCCACCCCAGCAACAGCCTGTTCACCCTGCTGCCTTCTGGGAAGAACTATAGAAGTTTCTGCTGCCACACCTCCAGACTGCAGAGCAGCTTTTGCCCCCAAACTATCAGACTCTTAAGCTCAAATCCATCCTCAGCACTGCTCCACTGATTATAGTTTATGTCTGTTTACCATTTTTTATAATTGCTTCTGTATTAATTATTATTATTGTAGCAGAAGGGACTTACAAAACACAATTTCATTATATAACTTGTTATATTGTGACAAATAAATATACCTACCTACCTAGTCTACATTTGTGGATATGGGCTTGTCAGAAAAATCACCTTCTTGTCTTGTTTAAATGTAACTTTTTTCACTTCTGTATCAAGCCTTAACCATAGCTTTCCTACTTTTTTGTATGCTGGCTGCTGTCTGAAACCCCCAGTGACTTTTGCGATTTGGCACAATTGCTACTGAAGTTGAATAGCCCTTAAGTAGGGGTTAGGTGTCTTCCTCTAAGACAACTGTAACAATAGCAACTGAGGAGGTGTTGTGGTATATCCAAGTAGCACATCTATTGTAGGACCACAAACTATAGACCATAAAGGGTCATAAAGGGTGAATAAAAGAGGAAATTTAAAATGAGATGACCCTGCTGTTCTGAACCAGAGGACCTGTTCGGGTGTTGCCCTGCAGTCCCCTGACTCATTTGGTGGGGCTCGGGCCGGAGGCGCTGCAGCTGCCTTTGGATCTGCTTGGCCACCTCACTCTCCACAAATTCCCCCACCCCGATTTTACCTCAATTTTTCTTGTCTCTCTGAATCCTGGGAAGAAAAAAATGTCCTTATACACCCATAGCGCAATGGTGTTTTCATTTAAGTGACTAATTAGACGTCTGCTCAGGACTGTGAAGGCATGTAACTGTGATTGACTGATATCTCTCTGACTGTGTAAAGGCGCTTTCACACGGCACAGTTTTCCGGGATTATAACAAATCTGACCTCCCAGGAAAGGGGAATCAGATTTGAATCGCCTCTGAGCCGGGAATGTTGGTAGTAACAGAGACGGAATGATGTCTGTGTGAAAAGCCACAGCCTGCATGCTGGAACAGGTGTGACATTTCAACGTTGTTATGTGCTCTTTTTATTTCACAGTCTAACTCCGCAAGTCCACTGACTTCAGCTGGTTGGTTGATTATGTCCTCCACTCGGCGTCAACGGCCATTAGTGGCATCTCAAAATTGACTTGTTATTATTTTGTCATTTTTGTGCTTCTACTTAACTCTCTGTGACACCATTTTGCTCCATATCCACATGGAGCATTTCAGAATCTGAGCATTTTGCCTGTCTGATTTTGCTGACCTGTTTAGATTTTGTTCATATGGTCATCAGTGCTTGCTTTTTGTGCTAATTTAGTAGGCTACATAGTTAAATGGTTTGTTTTTTGTCTGTTTTAACATTGTTTATGGTTGTTTTACGATCGGAAGTCTGCACAGGGTATTTTAATTAGAAAATTTACCAGATTAGCTCTCTGGAGTTGTAGCAAACTCTGCAACAAACCCCTATCATAACTCTACTCAACTTCAACCTAAAAAGACGTGTTATCAGCCAGAATAAATATAAAGACTTATGCAGGGCCTTTAGGCTTGATTGAACAATTACTATGAACTGTAAGGAATGGCAACGATTTTCACTGACAAGAATTTTGTGGATTTTTAGTAATATTTTAAAAAATTATAATGTGGCATTTTCTTCGACTATACTATTAATTGTACTGATATATTACTAAAAATACACTAAAATTGTCAGTGAAAATCTTGTCTTTGCTCTACAATAGCAGCTTCAAGCAAAAGCATGGACAGTTTAAGTGAATCAATTATGAAATATCAGAAAGTTAAATCTGAAATTTTGTCAGTACACAACCTTTCTTCCCTTTTGTCAAAGCTTTGAAGCTTATTTTTCAGCTGTCACTTGTTATAGGACAATAAACAGTAAAA